>NW_008602057.1:40362-68558 GCF_000691845.1 Merops nubicus
TGGAATGAAAACGTGGGTGTTTGTAAATTCTGGAGATCTCTTTCTATATGTAATAAACTAGATACTGTTTTATCTGCTGTAGTGTTCTGTGGGGTTTTTTGTTTTCTTGGTAAACTGTCTCAGATAACTCCAACGATCCCACCCAGCTTCTTTGGTATTTCCATTGTGTGTAATGGAGAATGGCTGTGGCTCACCGTAGCGTAAGAATCAGGTCTGGTGTAATCAGGTGTAATAGGGAGTATGCTTCCTTGAATCATTTTGCTAAAGCTCTTGTTTCAGTTTTCTGGAGAATCTTCAGAATACAGCCTGCCTCCCACTGCAGCCAGTGGAAGAGTTCACAGCATGTGAAATCACTGGAAGCCATAGCAAGACTTCAGTGTAAAATTTAAAATTATCCACCCAGATGGGTGTTGGCAAATTGTTGCAAGAGGAAAGATGAGGAAGAATTCTTCTGCGACTCTCCTGCGTTCCAGTCTGGTTCTATGCAGATAGAGATTCTTGTGTGCATAGCATTTGCAGAGCCTTAATTCTTTTTGGGACTGAAAAAATACTGAGATGGTGGATTTCCAAGTAGCAAGTTGTTGGAGCGATAATTGAACTTGAAGTCATGACTGGTCTCTGTTGGTTCATTCTCCTGCTTCTGCAAAGCAGCTCCATGGACCAGTGCACTTTGAAGAAGGTTCTTGTTACCAGGAGAAGGCAGGCACTCTGAGGTCCAGCTTTGCCTCAGGAAGACTGTCAGACCCTCAGAGGAGGAGTTTCTTTCCCCTGAGATGTTTTTGGTGTCTGGGGTTAGGCCACAGTTAATGCAATGTCCTCTCCTGTCTGCAGTGTAGATGAAGAGGCCATTGCACAGCCATTTGTCACCTCTCCTTTTCTAGCAGGTTCAATAGTCCCTTAGATCTGCTGATGTTACTGCACATACGTGACTGCTTTGACCCTGTCAAGTCAAAATATTCACTTAAGAAAGGACCTGCAGTTTGAGAGTACTTCAATCATTCCAGGTCGCTGGGAGCAATTGCATGAGTGGTGGTGCTGGAAGGTTGGAGGATGCTGTTGAGCAGTGATGCTGCAGCCTGAGGAAGACCTGTGACTGCCCTGGGAAATCTCAGCCTTGGCTGACAGAAGAGTCTGCACCCAGAGAGGCTGGTACCAGGCAGTAGAAGGCAGGAGGCTTTGCCACTTGTTTTTTGAGTAGGAAGGGGCAGGTCCATCCCCAGCAGGTTGCCTGTGACTCTTGGTGAGCATTGGTGTGTAGTTTCAAAGATCTATTAATGGCGAAGAAGGCAGCACTTGCATCAGACCGGTAGCTAAATCTGTGAGTTACACATGGTCATTTTGTCTTAAGATCTCCTTTTTTGTTTGTTTGGTTTTTTTTTTAGTTGAATGGGGTTTAGTTGCAATGAGTGCTTGCGTGTTCTGAAGTAAAAGCATGGAATGAGCTCGTGGCCCAGCCCCTCACCCGCAGCCTTCCCCCAGCGTCATGAACGAACAGGAGTGCTCACTGTGGTGAGCTGGCTGATAAATACCAGCCTGTGTTGATGTTCTGGTGCCTTGGGTAGAACATTGTTTTACAACCATTGTGCTTTGCGTTGTTTCAGATGATTTGTGTGCTCTGGCAATTACTGAAATAACAGGATTGTAGGTACGGGAAGTTACTATTAAGTTTTACAAGGCATTAGTACATTTAATCCTGGAAGATGTATTTCACAGTGATACATCTATGAGTAAATTTTGTTCATAAAATATGAATTTTAAAAAAAATGGATGAATTGGCCATGGTCATAATGGAAGGGAATGGTGCTGATCTGGTAGGATTCTGTTTGTGTTCATAGTAACGTACAGCCATAGAAACAGCTTCTAAATCATGTTAACAGGCATTGTTTTTATGATAATCATTTTTTTCCTAGTAAAATTAAACATGCCTCTTGAGCAAATGTTTGGAAAAGGCTTTTGAAGCAAAATTAATTCATAACAACACCTGAAACTCTTGATTCTTTCCTTCCATAGATTTTTTTATTGTTACAAATTGCAAACTTTTAATAAATATACCATTATGAACCAAACTCTTTTAAGCTGAAGCATAAATGCCTCAGAAATATGGTGCTATGCTGTCTTACCCTTTTATATGAATTCTTTTGTTCTGTCTACCACAGAACAGATGATAATTTCTTTAAGCCTGAAAGTGAGCAAATGGGGTCAGTCCTGTATATCAGCCAGTACAACTCAGGTGCTCGGGAGTTTATTTTGCTTTGAATTTTTTCAAGTGGAAAAGTTTCTGGTTATTGTTTGAGTTCCTTTCTGGCTCCACTACTGAGACAGGCTCAGTTGTCAAGAACTCCGTACTGAATGCATTTATTAGTGCCACTGGCTCGAAACGAATGGGGCTGGAAAACCAGTCTGAAGCAGTCTCCAGGAGCACACTTAAACGCTTGGGTTTTTGCAAGGGCTGCTGTCTTCAAGCTCAATTTGATGCTGAGCTGACGTGTATGTTGTGGAACGCTAAATAAATGTTTGTCCTCATAGTCTTTGATACTAATCTCATAAATTAGTATTTAGAATGTCATGTGTGTCCTATAGTAGTGTTGGGCTTTTTTGTTGTTGTTTGGGGTTGGTGTTTTTTTTTTTTTTTCCTCCAGCCAAAGCACACGTTCGGAAAGCAAAACGGAAGCTCAGGCCGTGCCAATAAGCGTATTCTGGTGCTGCAGCCTTACTTTCTGCATATTTAAGAACTAAGCATCCGTGTCCAGCTTGCTACCAGCTGACTTTTTGCTGAAGCTATTATTCATGCCCTCTATTACACCCCGGGGCTGTGTAATGAGTAGTGTGTGCTTAAATGTGTCCCATCACTTAGCATGTGCCGTGTTTCCCTTACACAGCCCTGCTCTGCAGCAGCAGATGAATGCAGCAGTACCAGCAGCCTTCACGCTGGCTTCTGAAACGAGGAGCTGAAGCTACTGCTGGGTAGCAGCTCAAGTACAGCATGTCAGCAGTTAATTGAACTGGGATGGGTAGACGTCCGAGTGCTTTGTTCTACAACTTAATTCACCTAAGCTAGTTTAGTTTAGAGAAGCAAAACTGAAAATAATGAATGCTTTGCCTATATCTTGTGTGATATCTGATCCACCTTTGCGTGCAGCCAGTGGTTTTCTGTTTTTTTTTTTTTCAGCCCACAAGCCTTGAGGCTAGTTCACTGGTGTAAAGTGAGGGTGTTCATGCTTGTCGAGCTCACCTTATATCTACCTGCTTATTAGTAGCTTCATTAAGCTGTGACTTTGAAGATACCATAAATGAGTTGTTTGCAGACTTATTGGCTGCCTGTAAGTTACCTGTAGGCAGATAAACTGTATGGAATCAGAACAACAGGAAGAAAAGTTATTGCTTTACACCTTGAAAAAAGTGTTTCTGCTTTTTGAACTACTCCTGGGCACTGTTTCTGTCCATAGAAGCTGAAGCAGTGGTTTATAGAGAGACCTGATGGGAGAACTCCCCTACGATGTTCGCAGCGGGTGGTGGGGAGATGGACCCTCCTGCAGCGCAGGCTCTGGGCAGAACTTCTGAGGTGCCTTCCCTGGAACCACCATCGGGCGCTCCTGTCCCCCTTCCTCTCCTTCACCCTTTCTGTTTTAATAACTGATTATTAATTAGACTGAACAACATGTCAGCTATGCCATGAATTATTTATTGTCAGTAAAATACAATGAAGTTGAAATGTCAGGGGGTTTTCTCCTTAGTTTGTGGTGGACTCTGGCACTGCCCTCACCACAGTGGTAGTGCCCTGGTTTCCAAATTTTTAGAACATGAACTGAAAGAATAAATTATAAACATTTATCAATTTACTGTTGCACCTTCAGCTGGTGAATTTAGAATCGCATTTCATTTTTCTTCAAACCATTGTTTGGAAAATTGATTAAGCTGGGAGTTTGAGAAAAACAAAAAAATTTCTCCCATGTCCTGATCCTCTCTGCAGTCACCTGAGGGGAGTGCAAGGCAAACTTGTCACTTTTTTTTCCCTCAGGCCGTATCTTTTCAAATCAGCTACAGGTTGTTGGCTTTTGTTTCTTAAAAGGCTGATGGAAATACAATAAGTGTCCAGTTCCTGTGGTCAGAGGCCCAATCCAAAACATGGATTTGAACCGATGAGGTGACAGAAAGTGTTTCTTTGTCCTTTAAATGCAGCTATGACTTACTTCAGAGACAAAAGGGTGTCCTCTAGCAACCTTTAGACTCTCCTGCAGTTTCAGTAGCAAGGATTTGATTCTTTTTCTCTGGAGTGGCTGGTGGGCCCTGTCCTGTGTTTGAGTGCGAGATCCCTCGGGGGAAGGTAAGCTCCCACACGCCTTCCTAAATCTCTTTTTGTAAAGAAACTGTGTAGACTTGTAGGCAGCTCTTTGCTTGGGTTTGTTTTGGGTAGTTTTGTTTGTTGTTTTTTTCCTGCTTACTACATTTGTGTGTGTGGAGTAGAGACTGCTTTCAGAAGCTTGTCAGCAATCACATTGCTATAAATATTCAGACAGGAGCTCTCTAATATATTCATATTTGATCTTTGTGTGGACTCTTCAAGTGTTGTTTTCCAGCCATCAGCAGCTCTTCTAGCTCCAGTGATTGCCAGAAGTTATTTTGGGAAATTACAGGAAGTATTTGCTTAGTCTGAAAAGAAAGGCCAATTCTTTAAAGGAGGAGTTATGCCATGAGTGACCTACCATTCATATAGACAACTGTCATTATATCATAATACTTCCCCAAAAAATATTTCAATAGCTATAATGAGAAGGAAACAAGAAATAAAACTGAAAGGAAATAAATTACAAGCCAAATGTGCTCAAATTCTCCCTTTGTCATCTTTGCCTATTTTGCTGTTTTCAGTATTTCTGCATATTCCTTTTCAAAGCCAACTTTACTGAGCAAACAAGAGTCAGATTTCTGATGCCTGTCATTTGCATCCCTTGGTTTCTTCTCTGTGTCTAAGGTTGATAGAGGTAAATTCAGATTGACTTTGTTTGATTTCAGAGCTGTAGTGTTCCTCTCTGATTCCGCCCTGGGTATACCTGTTTGGTGTTCTTGCAGTACTGCAGTCTCTCTAACAGTAACACTGTGGCATTTTCATTTATTACGGAGGAGAATAATTCAGACCCCAAACTGTCAGAACTCTTAAGGCTGTGCCTTCAGAAACACATTTTACCTCCTGTGCTCCTTCACAGGAAATGGAAGGTCAGGAGAGTTACAACAGGAGTGCTGATTTTGCTGCTTCCGTACGATCATAATTTTAAACTGCTTCTCCAACTTTGTCACTGCCAAAATTAATCAGGGTAATGCATGGCACAGTGAACTGAAATACACATGGGAAGAGATCCTGGCTTCCTAAGAAAGGATAAAAAGTGTTTGTTTCTGAGAGGGAGATGAACTAACAGAAGATAATTCTCTAACATACAAAGTAGATATATATAACATACCATAAGATATTGGTATATTGTTTTGTCTTGTTTTGTTTAAATAGTGAGGCTTAAAACGAGGCTGCTTCAAGGAAGAGAGTATTCAGTGTCATAAGGCTTCTTTGTTGGAAGAGGAGGGGAAAAATTGGTGTTTTTTTTATATGATCCTTGGAACTGCACAGAGGTTGTTGTGGGAGTATGGTGTGCACAGGCTTCCATAAACCAATGCCATGAGGGGCACAGCAAACAGAGATGTTTCAGATTATCCTCATTGTTTAGTTGATCCCCTGTTCTAGAGTCAGTTTAGAGTGTGGAGAATAGAGGTGATGACCATTCATCACACCAGCAAAATCTGAAGGAGTCGAAAATTGGGCAAGAGGCTCCAGTGTGGACACGTGTTTAGTGCAGGGAAGCACTGGGTTAAACACAGACAACAAAGATTGGGAAAAGCCCAACAAAATCCACAGAGATGATCTTGAGTGGCCTCAGGAGCGAGGTGCCCTGCATCACTGCGGGCTCAGCCGGCGCCCGCTGTGCCGTGGCCGTGCCGCTGGCGTCCCCATGGACCACCCGAGTGCTGCTAACCTCTCATCCCTGGTGTGTGGAGTTAGAGGCTGCTCTTAGGTGACGTACCTGGTGGAAAGAAAAAGGAGTTTGGCTGCAAGCTTCTGATCCACCTGCCTCGGTCGCAGGAGCGGGCAGAACGTGTCGTGACTACGTGAGTTCCTGCAGCCCACACAGTCGAAGTGGTCCTCTTTGGGGTTCATAATTTATGAATACATGGCTGTGAATAAACAGAAGGCATGTGTGCTCCAGGCAGTGTTTAAAGCTCTTTCTTGCTCTTGTTTCGCTGCATAACAAAGTCCCTGTCACAGATGGCAGCCAGGCCAGAGACAAAGCTTATAATGAATTGATGTTAACATTTTTTTAACACGTACAGCTAGATTTTTGTAAACATTTCTTTGTTCATACCTCCTTGTGTATAGAATATCCCCATGTCCTCTGCACCTGCGTGGAAAGCCTGCTGCCACTGCTAGTGTGATGTGACCTAGATTTTAAACAAAACCTCAACTCCAGAGGTTTTCAGATGTAGGCTTATGTTTCCCCTGGAACTGAACTTTCCCAAAAGCATGTTGGCCTTGATCAAGGTCTGGAATGGGTGAGCCAAGAAGGGAGTTCTTGCAGCTCAATGCCGACTTTCAGCTCCAGCTATCGTAATGACAGTTCAGCTACTGACCGGTCCTGCTGCTCTGGAGAGCATCAGTGCACTCCCATCAAACACTCCGAGCCACTCCCGGTGACCACTTCTGTGCTCAGTATGTCCCAACTGCCGAGCACATCCTCCTCCAAGCCTTGCCCAGGGCTGTGCAGCTCCTCGGTATGGACACCAGCACAGATCCGTGGGAATTACCCATCCGCCAAAAAGCTCCATGGTAAGGATGGGGTGCTCTGCCTGCCCAGGCCTTGTGGTGTCCGTTGTATAACTGTGCTTCAGACACTGTCTGGAGGCCGCGGCAGCTTCCTGGGCACATCTGTCCTGTCACTGGCACGTCCGGAATGGGCTGCATCAAAAGCTCAGCCAAATCAATGCCTACAGAAGTGTAATTGGGCTTCAATCAATTTTATTGAGTGAAAGAGGGAAATGGGGATAAAAGCTTTAGGAGTACAGAAGGGAAAAAATTAATTTGTAGGAAGATAATGAATTTGGTTTCATGATGCATTTTTTCGGCTAGTTGAAAGGCACTGACTGGCTGGGAGGAAAAGACAGTGCCCACAGCAGTGTGGCTTCTCTGTGCAGAGGTTAGCATAACGTGCTTGTGTTTATTTTCTTCTTTCTCTAAGCACCTACAATACACTAAGATTATTCAAAATAAAATATAAAGCAAAGAGAAAGGGAGTTAGGTGGAACTGTAGAAGATAAGGAAAGAGAAAATGGGGGAAAAGCATCAGAGAGAGCAGCTGTGTCTAACAGTGTATATGTGTACAGCCAACAAACACTTCCCCAGCACCCACCACCCGCACACCAACCAAGAGTCACAAACAGCCCAGAAAACTCCATTCTGTTTGTACCCCACAACAGCCTTAGCACCTGTATTTAGAGGGCATGTATGCATCAGTGAACTATATGGAGTGATGTTTTTGGCACGGGGTTCAAGCTGTGGTTGGCTTTATGCTGCAGTCGTGGTGTTCTGTGGGCTGTATTTAAAGACGAGTGTGTCGAAGGAGGTGTGTCCCTGCCTGTGTTTCAGCGTGCTGACTGCTCACCCAGGAGCCCGCCTCGGCAGCAGAGCCCTTGGGGTGGGGGGTGGGAGGACCTGGCACTGCCCGCGGGTGACGGCCCTCCTGGGCCTCCAGCCGCCTGGCCGGGGCCAACGTGTGGTTCTCGCCTGCTTAGTGAACTGGATCTTGCTCTGCTGGTGCTGTTGCATTTGGGGGATCTCTACTCTGGCATTTAGATGAGATCTGAGGAATGTCTACAAAATTACGAGACCAAATATTTATATTTAACTGTCGTCATTGCATGTTAATTCGTGTTCCCGTTTATACTGTGTGCAATGAAAGAAATTAAATACTGAGATTTCCTATAGAAGGGTGTAAGACTCTGACAGCTGTCAGTCAGCCTCTTCTGATAATGCTGTGAATCTGAGCACTCCTTTTCAAAGGCTCTCCTTTTCCTGGGTTTTGATCAGCTTGCTGCTGCTGTTCTGAACTCCCGAGCCCTCAGTGGGTGAGTTGGAGGAAGGTGAACAGTAGATATTTCATGTCTGTGCTTCCTACTGAGGTTAGAGGGAAAGTTGGAGAGGCACGTCCATGTGTTTGTGGGGAAATCTGTGTGAATGCAAGTCGGAACTAAGCACTATGCGTTTTCTCTTTATTGCTTGTAAAGCAGGTGAAATTCTTATAAAGTGATGGGGAATTACTTTAATGCGACAGGCGTAGAAAGTATCTTTTTTTTATTTCCAGCATTTAGCAGGGCTGTGATTCCCACAAGTGCAGGGCAGCGACAGATGAGTTTCTGAGACCTGAGCCATTTGCTGCTGCTTCTGTGCTTCTTACACTAAGTTCTTAAGGTATTCAGGACTATAAAAAGTGATTTATATCGTTCCTGGATGTTGTGAATTCTTTGCCAAAAAAATTTGTATTTTCAGGAAAAATATTGCATTTCTTACAGCACTGTTAAAGAGCAACAGGCCTAAAAAAGAAAAAAAAAAAGAAAATCATGTTTGTATGATCTATGTTGCATCGCTTGGGGATTTAAATCTGTCTTCTTTTTCTTTTATTACAATTTGCAGTACTTTTTCTTTTTTGTGCTGTTGAAAGGAGACAGCGCTGAGAGAGAAACAGCTCTCTCCTCCTCCTCCTCTTCCTCCTGCTTGGTGTAAACTCTTGCCTTTAAGTTAATAATCTGCACAGTTAAAAGCGTGTGGCTGTGCACATATGTGTGCGTGCACATAAATAACAATTTTTTAAAAAGACAGAGAGGAGAATGCTGTGAGAACTGCCTCAATAACTTTATGAACTTGGGTGCTGACTGCTCCGAAGAGTTACAGCCCTTCTGTTTGATGGCGAGCATTGCTGCAGGTCATGTTACTGTTCTTTGTGCCATATATATTTCCTTGCGTTCCTGCAATAAAAAGAACCCCTGCTCTATGGTGAGCATTTCCAATTTGTAACAGATCAGCAACCCAGTGTTGTTTCTTTGGCAGGGTGAGGCCATCAAGACCTACCCATTATGGGACTTTCCAGGTGATTTACTAGCTATGACTTTCCCTGCGTATCACACTTGGAAGTTTTGTCAAAATAATTTGGAATGTGCTGGGACCAAATAAATGGCATAGGCTAAAGTATCTGTTTGCCAAAACAATCACACTAAAATGTGCCAAACCAAACATTGCTCTTAGAAACGTGTTAGACCATAATGCCTATCTCTGCACTGGAGTGGGAATGGTTTCCGGGGAAAAAGTTTACTCAACAGTGTATGGGCTCACGGACCCTACATTTGGAGAAGAGACCACATACCTAAATTAAATAAGTTTAACTGCAGCCAGTGCTGTGGTTTGTGGCTGATCTTTATTACCTGCCATCTTTTCAGAGTCTACTATTTTTTATTTTTAAATGTTACCTTATGATAATCCCTTTTTTTTTTTCCCCCCTGAAACTTTTTTCCCCTGTTGCTGTTTCTGGGGACTGATTAGAGAGAGCAAACCATATTTCCATCCAGTATTCTTCTTCCATTTTGCATTTGAATTTTGTGAGTGTAGGATGCCTCACAAGACATACAGCTGATTCTTTGGACTTTCCAGTGTTTGGGCAGTTTAGCCTGAAGCATCATTGGAACTCTTAAAGTTAGGCAAAAATAACAGTTACATGATGAGGTTAGTGCAGAGGAAGAGAGGGACTGGATGTTGGGCTTATCAGCTTTGCATTCAGTACTGCAGTCAGATTCCCAAATTTAGTAGCATCATCTAAGAACAGCTCATACTGTTAAGTGGCTTAAAGGCTGAGGCTCTGGGAGATGGTTTCCACACTTTTCCTAATCTACCTGAAATTTATGTTGGTCATGGGTAGGAACGACAGAGCAGGGGAGATTCCTCAGCATCCAAACCCTACACAAATCAAAGAAGTAGCTGCTAATTGAGTAGAAAAGTCTTTTCCCTTCATTTCTGTGAGCAGAGCCCCAAGGTGAGACAAGTGCTGTGGGGAGGCGGTGGCAGCAGGAAAGCCCCTGGGTGCACTTTGTCACCCTGGGCCTGGGCTGCAGGAGTGCGGGTGCAGAGCACCAGGTCAACAGGGATTAAGCCATCAGCATAAAGTTCCTTTTCCTGATAAACCCCTGGAAACTTTGCTGCTCCTTCCCTCGTTCTTCAGCAAGGAGAGCGGCGATGGAGCGGTGATGCTGAGATCCTTTCTTCCCTGCGTGGAGTTTGTCCGGGTGGGCTCTGGAGAAGGCGAGGGGATGGAGAGGCATTAGGCTGCTGTGCTTCAGCTGGCCTTGCCTTTCCCTTTCCCTTAAGCTTTTCTATCAAGGATCATCCAAATATATGCCACCTCGCCCTACCAACGTGTCTAGTGTTTCATTTTGTCCTTGGTTCAAATCCTCAAGTGGTTTGTGGGATTTTTTTTCCAGCCATCTATGTGGCTCATGTTTTGTTCTTCCCATAGTTTCCATCACACTTTGACAAACTTTGACTATCCTTTCAGCGGCTTTATTGTCACTTGTTCTCTGTATTACTGCTTCTCAGCTTGTCATTTAATAACTGAAATCCTAGGACACAGAAGAACATGGGAAATGACATATCACCCAGTTGTCACGTTTGGAATTGTAGCAGCTCTGTTGCACATGATACAGCTGTAAATTAAAATTTTCCATTGACCTGGAGCTTAGAAGGGTATTCTCAGCACTGTATCTGCTTAGTCAGTTTTGCTGCTCGTGATATATTTCTATCTGGAGGATTTTTATTTTCCTATTTATTTCATTTTGCTATTCCTAGTAAAAATCCATTTCTCTGGCATGCCCTTGCCTTTATGGTAGGTGACAATTGCAACCATTCTTGAGATTGGGTGAAAGGTTTTGATTGTAAACTGATTGGCAAGGAGTCTACAAAATCCCGTGTGGTTTATCTACGCAGGAAGTTGTAAAAATTGACTTTTCATATTAAAGGAGAAAGGAGAAAAGTATGTCTTAAAAAAGGCTGTATCTGAAATCTTTCAGTATAGGAAGGTTTTAGGAGACTTATCTATAAATTCTGGGCTTGAGGTATTTGTCTCTTTAAAATGTAACTACAGTCAAGAGGCAAATGAAAAATTATGTAGATTTGATAGTGTAATACAGAGCTATTTTTAGTAACTAAAAAAGCTTGTCAAAAGGCCCAACTTGCCACCAGGACTAGCACATCAAAGCCAATGTGGGATTTGAATCCAACCCCTTTTTGAGTTGTGACAGGCCCAAGATCTCTTTGAGAATTCTGAGATCTCCAGCGCTTTCTGATTTGCTTCAGACGTTACAGGTAAGTTCTGCCCTGGCACGGGGCCCTGAAATTCCAGGCGTGTTGGTGTGACTTGGCTGAGGCTGAGAGCGTGTGCCAGACCCGGTTTCGGAAGGGAAGGGCTGGTTCAGCCCTCGCTAGGGAGAGGCTATTGTCTCTGCAGGATAAAGCCAGAGATATTTCCGAAGCGCTTTGAAGTGGTGCCAGCCTCCTGGCAGAGCTGTGAAATCTGATAGCTCTGCTTTTAAGCTGTTTGTGAAAGTACAAACTGTAGTACTTGTGGAATTCATTCACTGACTTCCAAACTTGAGTCTGGCCTGGGAACTGGAAGAAAGAGTTTAAGAAAAAGGGGGGGTGGGGAGGTGGGATGTTGGGGGGGAAGATTTCAACAGTATGTGGCAGTTAACTGTCAACTTTGGCATCTTTTCAGATTTGTGGCTTCATGCTTTCTAGAGATAAACTGTGACTTTTCCCTGAGGATTGGCGGATTTTGTTTTATTTTCCACTGAAGCTCTTAGGATTGTATGACTGCAGGAGCTACGTGGAGTGCAGAACTACCAGCAAGATGCCTGCCATGCTCTCAGATAGTTAATTTAAGGTCGTGGAACTTTTCTTGCAGCTTGTTCCTATGTACATTAGTTTTTCAGTGTTTCCTGATTGTAGGACAGGCGGAGGGGACCCCTCTGTCCGTGTTCTCATGCTTCGGTGTGTTCCATTGGGTTTGCCTAAAACCTTTTGTCTCATGAGCAGGTTAACTGAGGATCTTCTGTGGGCTTAAAGCATTCCTGTGACCCTCTGTGGCAGAGAGTTTTGTGTAACAGCAGAGAAGGAACAACCAAACCTTCAAAGAGTCAAACTTTCTTACGCATTTGGTTCTCACTGGAGCTCAAACGTGAGCGGGCAGCAAGACCTCTGTGCCTGCTGTGCACCTGTTGGTTTTGGTTTATTTTGGCAGTTGAAGGACAGCACCCACTTCTGGCTCTTCATGGTGCTTTCTGGGCTTGTGCTGCCCATGCAACATGTTTGAGTACCTTCAGTTCCAGCCCAACTCAAGCCTTGTGCAAATGGGGATGGTGGAGTTTGACTGGAGCTGGCTGGCTGCAGCTCGGCTGAACCATCAAGGCTGTGCTGGCTCCATGAGGCTGCTCCCAGTCAGTGGTCCCAAGGAGAGGGCAGGCAGTGAGAGGTGAGCGTGGCTTACTGCACTGGGGGGAAAAAACATGGAAAAGGTGCATTTCTGCTTGCTGAGGACTGGTATGACAGGTTTCATGGACGTGCAGGGAAGAGTCAGAAAGCTCAGGCTGAAATTACATTGCAGCTGCCAAGGAACGAAGAACAGCAAAGAAACACTGGAGTAATCCAGGTGGGGGAAAGCAGAAGTTTATAACTTAGTATGAAAATGAGCACATAATAGGTCATTTATTTGATGTCTTTCTCATTTCAGCCACCACGGGAAAGATGAATTATGACCAGATGTTTAAACCAGTTAATTTTAATAAGAATAGGACTGAAAAGGAACAGGTCATGTGTGCTTGATAGATAAGAGAGATTATGCAAGTTAGCAGAACTTGGAACAATATCGTATAATGTGAAAAATTTGCAAATGCTAAGCTACCTGCCATCCTCCAAGAAATGTGAAGTCTCCTGATGATGTGGAGAAGGCGAATGTGTTACCCGTGTTTGGAAACGTGAGGGCAGCTGAAGGGAAGGGACCCATGGAGGATGTAGAGAAAGCTGATGCTTGGTCAGTATGGAAAGTGGAAAATGGCATGAATCATTAGATGATACTTTAACAGTCTTTCTTGTCCTTACAACTATGACAAAAATCAGTCACGGTGCCACTATGCACTGGTGCTGCTGGTGTGGTGGATTTGGTGGAACTCTGTTCAGAGCCAGGCTAGGACACAGTCCCACACACCAGTCCTGGAAGCACGTTAGACTGGTTTTGTCTGTGGTGAGAACATGGTAAGGTGGGCACGCCCCTGGCTGGGGGGAGCTGCCTGGGCCAACCAGCAAAGGGGATTTGCAATTTCTTATCTGAAGTCTGCCTGGGGAGCTCATGGTGAGTTTACTGCTGGAGTCCTTTAAAAGCAGTGTAGATAGATGGCACTTGATGGTGCTTCAGAAGTGGGATATGGACTAGGTGATTTCCTGTGATTCCTTCCACCTCTCTGTTCCTGTGGCTCTGTGACATGAGGCTAACCAGGGAGATATTCACTCGAGTGGAAATAACTCAAGTTAACTGTGCACTGAAGACAAAACCATCAGTTTAATGGATGCCATTTTATAACCTGGCTGGAAAAACGTGGTTTCATATGTGATAATAATGCCCCAAGAGGACATCCCAGGATGAATGGTGGATTCAAGAGTGATGTGGATTTTTTTTTTTTCTTGATTTTTTCTTTGGAGGCTCCAAAGGGTGAATGATCAAACGACTAGGAAACAAACCTGGAAGGCAGACTGAAACGATTTGGATTGTGCAGAGAATAAAAGACCAGAGAAAACACTACAAGAGTATTCAAATACACAAAAGGCTGCAGCAAGGATGAGCAGTGTGTTGTTTGCAAAGAGTAAAAGCTCTGCAGTAGATGGAACGGGACTCAATAAAACTAAATCGCACCAGAAATTATTCCAGGAAGACATTAAAAAAAAAAAGACAAGGAAAAAAGCCCACCAACCAACTATCCAAAGCAGGGACAGCAATGCACTTGTGTGGTTGTGAAATGTGTGATGATCTTGAAGAGCAGGTTGGAGCAATACCTTTCACAAAGGACATGGAGATAGTTGTTGCTCCTCTGGGACCTGGGATTGACTGGGATTGTCCTTTCAGTGCCCCTTGCTGATTTCTTTTTCAACATCCTTTTTTCTCCTAAGAAAGAATGCTTTGCCTTGAAGTGTGAGGTATTTGGGGACTAAATTTGTTCATTTACTTTTCAGAATAGAATTGTTACTCCCTGTTCCTGCCAAAATTGTCTGCCTAGCAGGCAGGGAAAGTGTCCAGGGCTTCATCTAAGGCTTTCACCTTTCCCTGTTTGTCTGTGAGGAGCACTATATGGCAGGTAACATGTCCTGTACCCCAGGGCAGCTTGTGTCTGGGGCCAAAGAGATGGGGTGTCATGGCCCAAGGTGCTGGAGCTGTGAAGGGAGTAGGGCCTGCTGAGTATCCAGGCTGCAAAGCAGACTGCTGACCACACTTCTTGTCTGTGCCAGTTCCAGCACCTAGGCTTGTGTTAATCGCACATAGTTTGATTCTGTGGCAAGTAAAATCCTCCCGTATCTTCAGCTTATGCCTAAATTGTCTTTGTCTTTTGGGTGCTAAGGTGCTGGGGAATGTGATGTAAATTAAAACACAAAGCAAAACAACAACAACAAAAGAAAAAACACCACCAAATCCAGCTGGATGCAAAATGTAGCTCATATTTTGGCAATGTCAGATAAGGTTTCTGAGGCTTGATCTGTTAAAAACTACAAAACGATCTGTTGTTTCTGTTTAGAAGTTCAGAAGGAAGCAGACAGTTTGGATCAGGCAGCAGTCTGCAGCGATGTGTCCAAAACAAGAGCTTTTGTTCCAAACCGGGCTGATGCATGCCACCAAATATGCAAAGAATGTGGGGCCGTTTGTGGTGCTCCTACAGATACCATCACCAGAAAGCTAAGCACCCAAATTCCTGTTGAAATACCATCCCCTTAAGATGAAGGCAACCAAAATAAGGCAAATCCGTAGCAGCAGGATGCCATTGCCTGCAAGTACACCAATGTTTGATACGAAATAGTATTTTCCTTTGAAATCCAGCACTTTCAGACTTCTCCCTCAAGCCAGTGCATGAGCTCAGGCAAGGAGCTGTGAAACCTTTCAGGGTCAAAAGGTCGAGGGTAGTTATGAGAAGGAGGGGAGTGTTAAGAATTTTTGAATCTGCCAGTGTGATTTCAGTGAAAAATCTATGAAGGCTGCATCCCTTACATCAGGAAATGGTGCTTTCCCAGCTGACATCATTTCCAAAATCAAGCAAAGCCATACATGTGAAAGCTCTGTGTGCAAGCATGTGTGAGCTGGAGGAGCTGTTGCACTGGCTTGTGGAAAGGCTCTGCTAAGTGCTCTGAGCCATCCTTCAACCTGGGTCAGTGGGGTTTTTGCAACACCGTGACAAAAAAGGTTGCTGTCATACTTCAGAGTAAAGTGAGGTTTATTTCTTGTTGTTAGGTATGAAAAGAGTAGTTGAACATAGCCGAAATAAACAGTTCTTAGGGGAAAAGTTTACCTTTCTGGAAAATCCTGTGGCAATGTATTAATTCCTCTGGGAATTCAAAGGAGTGAACAGTAACTTTTCTTTTAAATTTTACAACTTCTGTGTAACACTTGAACTGTCAGGATGTTTTAATGCTTGAAGCTTTAGGCAGGCATAGATTGGAATCTCCCCCAATAGGTTGGTTACCTTGAAAACTTTTTAAATGAGCAAAATTTCTAACGTGAAGCAGCTACAGAAGCTAAAGAATGAAAACAACCAACCAAACAAATCCAGAGAGCACCCAGTCTGCCAAAGGGCACATCTGAACTCTGACACGGGCAGGTTTGGAGCTGGCTCCTTTCAGCAGCTCGTAGAGTTCATCTCCAGTAAAGCAAGTAGTTTGCAGGAGCGAGTTCATCTCGTCCCCCGAGGTCTGGGCACGCTGAGGAGCCGCGTGGCGCAGGCCCGTGACTGGAGAGGTTGCTCCGAGTCAGGTTCACCATCTGCTGATGTTTGTCAGGCTGCTGTAGGGGAGGTGTTTTTCATCACCCACAGGGGCGAGCTGAAGTAAATCTCTTCTGCTTGCTGCGGGTAACTTTTAAGAATGAATAAGTACAGCGAAGCACATCTGGGGAGTAGGTGTTTGTAGCTACTACACACCATGGTCTCGGCTGGCTCCAAGATCTGCTCCTGCAGGAGAGAGGCTGAGGACCCTTGGCCTGACCCAGGCTGGCACTTCTGATGCTGGAAATCAGAGCCTTAGAAGGCTATGTGCCTGGAAGTTACCTGCATGGGTGTCGCAGAAAAACCACTCTGGAAAATACTGATTAGTATGTAAAGCCAGGCTGCTGCTGCTGCAGCAACGGAGGCTGGCACCAGTGGTGAAAAGGGAAGCAAAGCAGATTAAACTCCATCTGGATCAGCTGGTAAAGGTGACGACTGGGCTCCCAACCTGCCTATTAGCCCATCTAGAGGAGTTGCCACAGAGGATTCCCTCAGCCTCTCTTTCTGCGAAGAAGTTGTATAAAATCACAAATTCAGCACAACGGTTATTTTACTGTTTTTCATTCAAACCATTTTTCAATTATGTTGGTTTTTTTTTCCCTTAAGCTCTTAATACATGTGTCAGATTAACAGATTTTCCTGCCTTTTTGAAAGGAAACTGGATGCTGATACTAAGCAAAAAAATTAGGGAAGAGGGGCAATTTATTTCCAGTGTCTTTATCTTCCATCAGTGACAAGATGGATAGTCAAGTCTTCTCTGTCTTTGCAGAACTGAGTTTCTCTTTTAATGGATAGGTCTGGTGAGAGCTGAAAGGAAACTTCACAATGTATTTTTGCAGAGAAGGCTCCCAATGCTAATGAGCAGCCGAATCTGTCTTGGGGAAACAGTTTGTTACTAAAAATACATTGCAGCCTAACTGTAACTAAAATCAGATTGCAGAAACCAAGCTACTCTGATTCCTGATTTCCACTGCATAAGGAGATGAATCTATTGCAAACAGCTCTGATTATGACATATTTTTACATGTGCCAACTGAGCCCTGTTTAGAAATTAATCCACTTGTGATCTTCTATCAAATACGCTTACAGCATTCTCTGGAGATTTTCTTCAGACTCCACAAAGCCAGAGAGGAACCAGTTCATGGTTAGGAGGCCAAAAGGAAAAGCAGTGCACACGAGCTATTTATAGAATATGAAGCAAAACAGTGTGATAGAGGGCAAATGAGAGCTTTCACCAAGAGCCTTCTTTTCATTGCTGGTCACGTGAGCTTTACATGCAATTTATTTTTACTATACAATTTAGCAGGGAAATTAAATCACTTGACAACAGCCTTTTTCTGTTCAGGAAGGAGCCTTTCAGTGTTTCTGTACCGTTCATAGTACGCTCACTTGTGGCTGTCACTGCTGGAGGGGTTTGTGTCTGCAGAAGTTTCTGAAAGGGCTGGCCCTTCCCTGGCAGGTGCCAGCAGACATAGTGACCAGAGGTTGACCTGGGGAGCACTTGGTGTTCAGCACTGGAAACCACTCTGCTACCTGGGACAAAATGCAGAGTTCTTCCTCCTGAGCCCCAGATGTTTGGGACAACAGGACAAGGATCTATCTCCTCTGGAATGCTGACATTTGAAGGCGGTAGCAGAATCAAGTAAAGGGGAACCCAGCCTTTCTAATGGCTTTTGTGTCCTATCATCTCCTGAATATAAACTTCCTTTTTCCTGCCCTTTTGTTCTCCATGCCAAGAGCAAATGACGCTTCTGTGCTGGGAGTTTATCAACCAAGCCTTATCCAGGTATATTTCCAATCTATTTCTTCCAGTCCTAGTTACTTGGAGTTAAGTATCTGTGCTCTCTCTCCAGGTGCTACCTTTAAGGAATTCTGACCTTGAAAAATAAACTAACCCAGACCAGCTTGAGCTGGGTGCCAGTTTGTGGCTTAGCCCAAATACTGTATTCACCTCTTTCATAAATGTAGGAGTTGCCAATTTTTTTAGACACTGACTGCCCAACTGTGCTGTCTCCAAGGAGGGGAATGGTGCTGAGGAGAAGTTGCATGAACTGTGTCCCAGAGGTCAAAGTGGATAAAAATTAGTGGCTTCTCAGACAGATTTCTTTTTTTTTATCTTTTCTTTTTCTTTGTGTCTGTGATAAAGTTTGAGGAAGTCTGAAGAAACTGGATAGTTTATCTCTGAAATACATTGAATGATGATGCCACTCCGGAAGACTTTCACAGACAAGGTGATTTATGGCAGTAGCCTTTTTTTTTTGGATGTGAGGAGCACGTTTGTGGGTTGGCAGCATGTGTGTGACCTGAGCTCCTCCCCGCTTGGGTAGATCAGGCCATCACCCCAACTGCCGTGACTCACCTTGGCCAGCATGCTCTTCAGTCCCGGGCTCATGTGTTTGCTTAAAAATATTAATACTTCACAGGCTCGTTCTGCAGCCTGACAAGTGAAAGAATGGATAAAACACCAAGGCTTTAACACCCATTGATGCTGTTTGGAGCTAAACACTGCAGCTACAGAGCTGGGTAGCAAGGATCAATGAACGTGATGCATCCCTCTGTACTCCCATATGTCAGTCTCTCAGGCAATTTCACAGATTTGCTAATGGGAACAAGGCTTTTCAGTAAAGCGTCTTCATGGCCCTTACAGAGATGTGAACGTACTCCAGAACCTTGATGAGTGATAACAGGAAACACTGAAAGACAAATTTCCACTGCTGCTTCTCAGACACATGAACTCCTTCGTAAGTCAGGAGTCACTCTGAGTTTAAAGAAATCGATGCTGACTTTCTTCTGGGATGCAAACTCTTCTAAGAACTCTGTTTTGTGTGTGTGTAGACGCATATATAATGTTATTTCCAAATACCCAGAGGAAATTTAATGGAGTTGCAGGAACACAATAGACCTAGTTCTCCATCCAGTGCATACCCCAAGCACCAAGTCGATCCCCAAGAGGAAGTCAGGGAGGTAATGCAAAGCCAGGGTTGCGAGGCTGGGGGCTGCCCTGCAGAGCTCGGTCCACTCTAACAGCTAGAGAAATCCCCATCTTCTCTGCTCCTCTAGTGCTCTTGCTGGATGCTAAAAGTGGATTAAAAGAACCCACCAAGCAAAACTGGAAGACCAAAGGAACTGGAAAGCGTGGGGGAAGGAGAGTTACTTTCAGGCAGGCGCCGCAGAGGGAGCGGCCGCTCTGGCGGGCGGTGGTGCAGCATGCCCAGCCCTGCAGTGCCAGGCAGGAATTTGGTCCCGCTCTGTCCTGTGCTGCCCAAAAGCAGCAGGACCCGGGCACCCCAGGTCCCATGTGGTGGTGGTGGGCGTCTGGAGCGTGGGTCTTTGTTGCTGCCTGAGCTTGGCTTGGCTTCGCCCACATCTGTGTTTCTGAGCACGTGAGGAAGTCTCAGCGTGTCCGCTCCTGTCGGCAGCAGCGTGGCTGGTGGGGTTCCACTGGGAGTTATTTGTGTGTGAAGCCAGTGCAGATCTCCCCTAAGCTGGGCTCTGACCAGAGCTATAGTCAGCAGGTTATCGATGGGAAAACATAACAACCCACCCCGTGCTAGTTCCCTTAGCAGCTCCTGGAGCAAGGGTGAGTCCAAGAGAAGGGCTTTCAAGCCGTGGTGTTGGAGCACAAGTGGACACAAACCTGCCTGTTTCAGCCTGAGACTTGCCTCTTGCTGACATGGAGCAGGCTGATCCCATTCATTACTGTCACCTTCAAATCTAAACCTGCTGGAACAGATAGCTCTTCACAAACCCATCCCATGCTCCCACTCTGTGCTAACAAACAAGACTCTGCTTGTAAGACTGTGCTTATGCTATAAAGTGGCAGGGTGTTCAAGAGGGACCTGAGACACAGGAGACTGGCTTAAGGGTATTCAGATCACAAGACGTTTTAATGAAGAGAACATGCAGCTGAGTGCATGATCTGTTCCAGAAGAATAAAAACTTGTAAATATGTAGCTCTCTTGCCATCTCTGAAATGTTTCCGCCAGCTGATGTAAGTATCTGAGGAAGAGTTTGGAACCTGTTGCGCCTGGGCTGCCACCCTGGAGTGCTGGCAGGGTGAAACGGAGCCGCCTGTGGGCTCCAGGGCGGGGGAGGGTGCAGGGGGCCCATCCTGCTCCTGGCCTGGTGGGACTGTGCGTTCCGACCCCTGGGTCCTGCTGCAGGGCAGGCAAGAAGTGTGACAGGCACACACCTCACAGCAAAGGCTTTCCAGGTGTGCTTGCCCCATTTCAGATCTCAGAGTTTCCAAAACAGACTAGGACTGGTGGCTTTGGACTCCAGCCCACAGCCACAGGTGACTCTGATAGGACGTGTCTGATTCTTGGCTTTGTTAGCTCCTTGCTCAGGGCTTTCCTAGTACTGCAATAAGGCTGACTGAAGCCTAACTTACCGTGAGCCAGCCACGAGCACACATGCAGGTCTGTACGTACACAGAAACAGGGAGGTAGGAAATACACTCTGATACTTACAGCATTTAATATCTCTATGTTTGCGTAACAAAATCCAGCCTATTCTGTTTCCAATTTTACACAGACTTGTCTGATTACTTAATCCAAAGCCACATTCCACATTCAGTTGCTGCTGGGGTGAGCTGGCAGGTAGAGGTGAGACACATTTGGGTGGGTTACTCCCCATGCAAGTTGTTCTTTCCTGCTCTTCTGCCTGTTTGCTTGCTCTTCTTTCTTTCTTGCTTGCTTTGTTTTTCTTTTTTTTTTTTTTCCTGGTAAGTTTAGTTGGGCTTTTCAGGTTGTGAGCTTCTTGGGTCGGAAGACTCTTCACCTACGTGTTTACCCACGCCTCACAGTATTGGGCTGTGATGCTAAATGTGGGTCTTTCTGCTGCTGCAATACAAACAACAACAAGAGTTGCTGCTTTGGTGTGCAGTCAGGTTGGAATCACTACAGCTCTATTACTATCTTGTGGGCACTACCCGTTGCAAGGCTGTTTTCTTACGTTTTGCCTGAAAGTGATGCTGCGTATCGTACAAATAACCCCTAGTGTGTGAGAGTGATGGGCAGTGCCAACACAGCCAAAATTTCCAGCTGCACCAATGGCCAAAGTGTTTTCTTGTGAGAGTGCAAATGTGCCGTCAGCACTTCTTGGTTTGTCACACATCTTAGGATGTGTAGATATAACTAATCCCATCTAGGTTATCAAAAAGGGAGTTTATTGGTGAGGCTGAGGTCAGAAACCCCCCAAGGCTCAAAAGATAAGGGAAAGAGGTGCTTTTCCGGAGCCTTAGAATTTATGCTACAGTTAGTTTCTCCCTTTCCTTTTAGCTTAATAATATACTAAAGCTGGTATAGTATGGCTATGGTAACATTTATAATAAGAAAATATTCAAATACAGCATCAACGTAATTTTTCCAGGCTGCTTAGCAAGTAAATGGCTGTGTACAGAATGGCCTTCAATCCCATGAATATCTTGCTGTCAGAGACAGCTCCTGTTATTTACAACACCGGTAAAACTACTGATTATTGTTGGACAAATTTCTCAGACATGAAAAAAAACCCTGTAGATATTTTACTTTCAGATCTTTAAGTATGTAACAAAAGGTCTGGGGTTTCAGAATTTTAGTCCCTGAGGATAAACAAATAAAGTTGTAAAGAGCGCACCTTGCTAATATGATTGCTCCTTATTAGCATAATAGTTTTCAAATAAACAACCTGCTAATGTGTCTAATAAGCAATTACTCTAGAATGAAAATTGCAAAAGCAGCCCACTGGTGGGTGACAGATAATGGTGAAATCTGTCAATAAACCCAATATTGTTCTGCCTGAGCAGCTCTCTGGGAGCAGAGCTGCCCGGGCAGTTTTGCAGGCTGCTGTTTGACAGCCAGGCACATTGCAGCGCCGCTCCTTGGAGCTGCTGCGGGGACCTTACACAGGCTTTACTTTCTGCAGAGCTAGTGTTACCACAAAACGGGGCAGAGATCCTTACTCAGTGGGAGGTGCCTGCTTTGAGTACCTGAGACCCATAAACCCACGGCAGGATGAGCTCCTGTTTGCCCGAGAACAGCGATTTGCCAGATCATTAGGGTTTGCTTTCTTTCATAAACTGAAGATCACAAGTGAAAAATTGGAGTCCATCCTGTCTCTGGAACGTGCAAATGAATGGCAGTTGTGTCTCAGCATTCTTTTCTTCTTGCTATTCTAAAACATAAAAAACAATTTACGGTGGCAAAAAAAGTGTTAAATACATGCAACAATCTCACTTTCCCAAACATTGAAAAGTGTGAAGAAATTTCATCATTTTTCAAGCATAGTTGACAAACTATTTTGAAAACATTTGCAGACATAATTTACATACTGGCCTAGCTGCCTCACCAGGGATCAGAAGCTGTCTTGTGCTTCCTTTGGGCTCTGTTCTTCCGCAGTCATTTTTCCAAAATCATTTTGCATATGTTCTCTTAGTTTTCAAGAAATAAAGATGTGGAATATGAGAGGGTCACAAATCACCAGACCAGGTCCTTTCCGAATTCCATGGTGAGCATTAGGTTTTTATTTTATATATAGCTTTGTAAAAAAGGGATCATTTGAAGGAAAATCTTGAGCCATTCTTATCTTGGTTCCATTTCGGGACTGACATCATGGTATGAAAATGTGAGAAATGTACAGCAGAGCCTGATGTGGGAAGAAGATATTGGCAGAGGGATGATTAATGGTGTCTAAAAGAGGGGAAACAGTTATGTAATAAATACAGCCCCTGAGATTCAAGCTGAAGAACCCACCACAGGTGCAGGCTGTAAACAGGCCCCAGGGGAAAGAATATTAGTCTGTTAAAGGTGGACTCTGTAAACAAACAGATGAGACATGGGAAATACCCTTTCATATAAATTTTTATAGTACAAATCAGTACATGGAGCACATAAGTGTTTATACACTCAGAGAACATCCACAGTGCAGTAAAGCAGCACAAATAGCGCTGCCGTGTGATTTATATAGCGGGGGAAGATGTGTGGTCTGATGGCTCAGTTTGGGTTTTTTAACTTTTGCAAATGACATGATTTCTGCCTCTCTAGTTTTGTTTTGTTCCGTTTAGCTGCTCTCAGCTACATAATTGTACTTTTGGCTTGTAAATATTATGGTCAACCTCCAGGAAAGTTTAGATGAGGCCAATCCAACGTAAACAAGTGTCTGTGCCAATGATGTGAGCAAGTGAAGCCATCATCTCTTGTGATATTTCCTCCCCCTTCTCCTGACTCCCCTGGGACTGCAGGAGTTTTGCAGAGCCCGGCATGGTGGCACCCAGCCTGGAGTGCAGTTGAACTGCCTGGGTTTTTCTAGGGTATATGATGTAGGAATTACCCAGCAACAGGAGAACAATGGACTGCAATAACTTCTGGGGAGTGTCCTTGCATCTGTCCCTAGCCCAGAGGTCACTGTCACCAAACTCAGCACAAGGTCGATACAGGTGTAATGTGCCGAGAATGAGCAGGGGCTCCTGATGAGCTGTGGCCTTACACGGTCTTGTGATGCCATGGCATTGTGAGGATGCTCTGTGGTGATCTCAGCCCCCCTGCTGGGCTGAGCTGGGGCTGCCCCGTGCTGCGTGGCACCGTGGCTGGCCCAGGATTCTGTCCCAGTCAAACCAGGACATGTGTGTACATTCTAACTCAAAGATCTCCAGGCAGCAGGCTCAGTGTCTCCAGCACACAAGCACCTGCACCATAACAGCCCTTTAGCAGTCTGCTCACTCAGGAGCTCAAGCTGGAAGGGGCAGAACGCAGGGCAGCTGCCCCAAGCTGGCTCCAGGTGTGTCCCAGACCGTCAGCAGCATGCTCCTTATAAAGATGGAAGTTTGTTGAGTGTGGGGCTCCTCTTCATTCTCCTCCTCATTTCTGTAGAGCTTGCTTATTGTTCTGCTCCTGTGGATGCTTTCCTACTTGTGATGGTTGTACCTTTGCTGAGCAAAGTATAACTTTGTATACTTTATATTGGCATTGGTATTAGTTTGGCTGTTTTATTAAATCTGTTTTTATTTCAACCCAGAGGTCTTCTCTCCTTTTCCCACTGCCCTTCTCTGCTGGGGAGGGGTCAGGTGGTGAGGTCATCAGGTGGTAGAGCAACTGCTATAGTTTAGCCCTGGATACAGGCTCAGCATCGGCAGCATGACATACTTTTAACCCTTGAATAACGTCTTTGGGTAAAGGGGTTTCACCCGTCTTGTTCTGCTGTTTCATCCCAAATTCATCTGGGCAGGTTTAGCAGTACACTGGTCCCCTGTCACCCTGTACAGCCTCCAGCCTGTGGGACATGCTGGGACGCAGTAAGTGAGTCCCGTGGGCTCTGCGTGAGCAGAAGCACGAAGGTAAGCTTCCTGCTTTTCCCTCCCAGCACTTCGCAGCCCCTCACTGTCAGGCACTGAGCCTACTCCCCTGCATTCAGTGTTTCACATCTATCTCCTGACCTTGCCTTCCCACCCCAGCTTTGTGTCTTCCCAGTGCCCCAATCCTGTTGCTTTTTGCTGCTGTAGCAGTTCAGCACCAGCAGCAGCCTCGCATCCCACGCCTCAGCCTCCTGTGAGCAACAGTTGTATTTGGTGGCTGTTGGGTCATCTAATTTGTGATTAGATACAAGTTAACCTTTAAGGAAAAAATGCACTAAAGTTATCATTGCAATGCTATTGATCTCCTGGGAACGGAGCCTGGGAGGTGTCTGACATTTTGGGTTATTATCTATGGGAGAGGAAGGAGCTGGGCTGCTTTTTCCCACAAGAAATGTATCTATTTTTGAGTGCTAAGAACTTTCTTTGCCATGAGACCCAAAACAATTTTACTTTACTGACTCACAGTCTCTGGAGGCTTTTTCCCTGAGCTTAAGAAGCAACTGCTTTAGTTATTTACAGCTGAAAAAGTGACACCCCCATTAGCTAAAACTGTTAATTGAAAGGTAAAGATGCTACCTCTTTACAGTTATCTTGGCTTTGAAGACCCCAAGAGTTTCCACCAGCCCTGCTCCTCTGTGTTCCACACCGAGTTGCTGTAGATGTGATCATTACAGATGCTGGGTGAGAATTTGAAAGCCAAGCATCAACAGCATATGATTTATTCTGTAGTTTCAAAAGCCAAAATATTATTTCATGCTTTCATGTTACTCTTTAGGAGGTGTTTTTTTTTGTTTGTTTATTTGTTTTTTCTTTTTCTTTTTAAATCTTATTTTATTTCTTTTATTCTGGTATGTTGTCTTATTCATTAGCTATTTGCTAGTAAATTTGTCCAATAGCCTAATTACGTAATTATGGATAAATGCTTACTGGTGAGCCTTTCCTTCCCGTGAGCAAATCTCTCCAAGGCCCAGGCAGAAGCTACAAGCAAGGTCTGGACAGTGCTCAGGTTGCATCTCTTCCCATGGTGAATGGCAGAGCCAGTCTGGGCCACTTTGGCAGCCACAGGTTGATCCATAGGAGGCTTGCATGTGCATTGCTTTTTTAGTTTTGAAGGGTGAGGACTGGCTGTAGTCAGCACTTGTGCAAACAGTTGGAAACTCTTTACAGTGCCCATGGAGGGTCTGATGGTTGGACCCCAGTCTGCCTGGCCCACATGGAAGGGAAGGACTAGGTGGCAAATGTACCCTGGGAGCTGCAGCCATCCACGCAGCCTCAGAGTGGTGGCAGGGATGGGACACTGGCAGCTGGGACCAGATGTCTAAACAAGCTTTTCTGTTTCATTCACAGATTATATGTGGACTGTTTAACCTTTAGACAAAGCCTTTGCAAATAAAATGTTTTACCAAAGGAACAAAACACCAAGGAATAGAGTATAGCATTATTTAGCATTCTTTCACATTGCAAAATCTGTGCCATAAACTTTGGATGAGTCATTATCAAATCTGCATGGTAGCACTTCTTCATATTTGGAATTGTTCTTAAATCTGTATACCTAATCAGCTCTTTAAACCGTGCTCCAGGCATAGTGAAGTGGAAAGAAATATTTAAAAAATGCCTGCAGAGACCAAGTCTCATGGTGTTTTTGGGAAATGCACTGTGTTTGCTCTTGCTGGGGGAGGGGTGTTCGTGAGTTTGATTTGTCCGTCTTAATGCAGTTTTTAAGTGATGGGCAGTGAAGGAGATTAGAAAATGGCATCTCACCATTTTTACTGCTAATATACAATGAAGAGGTAACCTTCATTAACCCAAAAGTCAAAATGAACTCCAGATTTCTTATTTAGAAGATGCAATCTTGACTGAGCTCCACCTGGGAGCTGGGTGGGTGAAGGTCACGCGATGCGTTTGTGACAGACGCGTCGGTTACATGCAGTTGGTTGTTTTGGGAAACACAGCAAAGAATTTCAGTGTGGTGAAATAATTTTTGCTGCCTATTCACCAGAGGTGACAATTTCTGTTGGTGTCCTGGAGCCTGGCTCGACTGAGGCTGCGTGCCACAGTGTGGCGGAGGGTCTGTGAGCTCATGTACCTCTAGGCAGGTAGGCAAGCAGATCTCCAGAGCAGCACGAGGGGTGGGACCCCAGCCATGCAGTGTGTGTGTTGTCAGACCAACAAGAGCAACTTGCACCACCATTTTCTATGCTAGTGGGCAGGGAATGGGCAGGGGCACAAAATGGTTTGAAATTGTAAGTGTGGACAGGACTGGCAGCCAGAACCTCCTGTCCTCAGTGAAGGAGCATCTTTGATCCCTATCCGTTTGCGAAGTAACAGCTACCATCTGCTAAGGACCTAATGTGGCTAGTTATGTGCTTTTTCCTCCTGTTTTGAATTGGCTTCACGTGCATAATCTTTGCTCAAACTCCTTCTTACTAATGTTTTGTGCTTTCCATTATTTGCCAATTACTAAAAGGAGGTCTCGGAACCAGTGTGGCATTAAGAGTAGATTTTAGAACAATCAGTAGTTTCAGCACCGTGTTCTGTTCTCCCTGCATTTGTGACTTATTATAAAAGTGTCAATCTCTCATTGCTATCTAACAAACAAACGTCTGCCCTGGATCCATTTCCTCTTGGGCACTTTGCCAGGAATAACAAATTTGACTTCAGCTCTCAGCTTAAGAAGTTTTACTTCACTGAGTAGAGTTCAAGTACAGTCTATTACCCTGACTAAGTGATAGAGGAGTCCTTTGATGTTTGCTTCTTGAGTGGCTTATACAAACCAGGGCTTCCTGTAGGAAAAAGAACTGCAGCTGAAGGAAATACTTGATTGATCAGGTAACCTCTTCTCCAGCTTCTTATTGGAGAGTGCCTGAGTGCACAATGACACAATCCTGTGGAGATACAAAGAGATTTGGTTTGTGCTCCACCAGCAGAAGTCACCTATGGTGTGATGCTGGTGCTCAGTTTATCAGGTGGAGGGGAGCAGGAGTCTTCTACCTGCAGCAGTCAGCCTGGCTGTGTCACACGCCCATGGACTGGGGGGTCCTCCAGAGACCTCTGATCTTCATCTGGGTCCCACCATGAACTCTTCTGGAAGATCTTGGTTTTCTTCTGTGAATCACCAGGGACTAAGTTCACTTAATCATGTAAACTGTATCAGTGCTGCCTTTTGTCTCTACACAAGGCATAGTGAGGCTTCATTCCCAGGGATTCTGACATGGAAGTTGGAAGAAGAGTTTGAAGCAGCCTAGAGTACACAGAGGAGAAATAGGCAGTGTGTATTGAAAAGGTGACCAGAGCACAGGGATCAGCTGACAGCACGGCGACAAAGGACGAGGTACCTGCAAGCCTTGCACTGTGTCAGTCGGTTCGGGACACCCGCTGTTCTTTGCTCGCTGGTCATGAACTGCCATGCTTGATCTCTGAGCATGTGTGCTCAAGAGCTCCCTTTGTTAGCTCGTTGCTCGCAGATAATTGCTTTTTCTGGGCCAATGACAGCTTTGCCTCTCCCCGTTCTTTCCAAGGGTGGCCGAACCTCGCGTGGTGAGCGCGGCGCGGCGGTGCCACGCCGGAGCTGCTGGGCAGGGCGCAGGCTCTCAGCACTCCCTCCGGCCCGGGGACAGCCCAGCGGGCTGCGGGCAGCCCTGCCCCTCAGGAGCTGTGCTCCCAGCTCAGCCCTGCCGGCTGCAGGGGGGTTACTCCCCTCTGACCTCCTGGCCCTGGC
>NW_008602057.1:68581-70187 GCF_000691845.1 Merops nubicus
AGTGTGGTGAGTGCCTGTCAGATAATTATTGAGCTGATTCAGCTCACCAACCCCCCCAAAAACTATCCCCATGTAACACTGTCACCGTTGGCTGAAAGGAGGGCATGGGGAGCTTTGGAGGAAAACAGCATTTATTTTGCAATTGGATGTTGCAATACCTGTGGATATTGCGTGTTCCACAGTGTTGCAAGAGAGTCCCTTGAGCAGAACTCATTGAATTTGGTTTGTAAATCTTAAGTATGGGCATTGGAAGTTGTGAAATTACCCATTATTCAGTGCATGCAAATTAACAAGATATTTCCTAAACTGTTTTATTGCAATTTACTTGGGATTGTGTAGAGGTGGCTTTTCCTTCAGCTGTATCCATGCCCGAGTTCTGGAACAATTTTAATCCTGAAAACTCTGGCTCTCCTGAGCTCCTTTGTTCTGCACTTAAACACTTTAATAAGGTCTAATTATCTGTAGAAATGCAGATGTTGGAGACCTCGGTGTTTCCTCCCTCGGCAGCTCTGCTGTAGCAGGCAGTTTCAGAGCACCCTCAGGATGACTGAGTAAACCTGGGAGCTGTCTTTTTTTCCCTGAGTGACCTGTTGTTGCTATCCTCCTCTCAAGATCTTGACTTCTCCCACGGACAATTTCTGAAACTTTCTGCAGCTGGCCCCAAGATTGTGTCCTGCATAGTGGACATGGTGGTTATTTTTAGGCTCTGCCATGTCACAAGCCACTAGTCGTGTCTCTCACTGCTTCAGGGCATGTCTGGTCTGCTCGTGCCTGCAGACTAAGCTGGCACAGGCTGGGGCGTGATTCTTCTTTTCCTGCCTGCCCCTTCCCTACTTATATCACAGAGCTCTACGTGTAGCTGGGAATGGGGGTAGGTTTTGGAAGGGTGGGTGACTATATGTGACTATATATGCCAGTGCCTTCTTCAATCCAGGCACCTCTACCACCTGGCTTCTCTGAAACTCTCCTGTAACCCGTGGTGCTGCTTCCTCCCCACAGTGGGACATGTAGCTCTGAAAGTGCTGTCAGTTTTCTTTGCAATTATTTCAAAAGGAATAATGATTTTCCTGCTGCACACCCAAGAGGTGCAACTGTTGTTGTCAGGTTATAGTTTGGTTTGTGGCCTCAATTTTTAGGATCCTCTGCTTTGCAGCGAGAATCCAGGCTGTGTGCTGGCTCAACTGGCTTCTCACTTGTTGAAGGTTTGGAATGAGGTATGTCAAATTAACAGCATTTTGTTTGGATAAATCTGGCAATTTAAAATGTGTTAATACTTCATACTGCTGGTCAGTTGGCTTTGTTGTGCGGAAGAACCAGGCTCTGGCTCAGCTACCTGGAAACCTCGTGTTTTCCCTGGGTGTGCTGTGCTGGGGAAGACACAGGAGCAGGCACCTCCATGTCCCCTCTGGAAAGTAACCTCCACACCTCTTGCTGCTGCATCTCCCCCAGCAGCTGTGGGTCTAAAAGTGTGATTGTTGTGCCTGGCTCCAGCTCTGAGGGTAAAAGTAAACACACTGAGAAAGAAAGCAGCTCTATGGCATCAGGGCTCCTGATGAGCAGCTCCCTTCCATAGCCACAGGGATAAGGCCTTAGGGGGGGGGGGGGA
>NW_008602057.1:70218-82840 GCF_000691845.1 Merops nubicus
AAACATGGCAAGATATGAAGCCCATTTTGTTTAGTAGCAACTGCTGTCTTCCCCCAGTTGGCAGTGAGGGAGCAGCCATGAAGAGCCCCTGGACCATCTTCATCTTTGTACCCAGCATATAGGTAACTTTGGGATTGACTTTTTTTTTTTTTTCCAACAAAGGACATGTAAGAAATTCCTGCCCCAACTCCTTGTCCTTGTCACAAAGTTTTTAGTACGAACCAGGACACACTGCCCTGCAAGTGAGTGTACCCGTGTCCCTGGTACGGGAGCTGCAGCATGGTGGTTGCCAGGCACTTGGCACACCTTGGCCAGCCAGTGTAGCCCAAGCATAAGTAGACTTCCCATCTCTGGACCAAGCAGGTTGTTCATCCTCGTCCTGTGCTGCTCCTGCTCTTTGTTGTTGCAGATGACCTGAAGGTTTGGGTGGTTCTCTTTAATGAGAGGAAAGAAGACTATGATAGAATCACTTGATTAAAAGGCCCTACAGGCAAGGATGGACTGAGGGAGGAGAAGCCCAGGCCTGACATCTCTCCACCAAGAATGAAAGAGGAAAATAATTGGTCCTTTTTAGGAAGACTCCTTTTCAGCGAAGTTTTTCTGCTTGCTTGTGGGTCAGGTCCACTCAGCTGAAGGGCTTCGTCTTTTGCCCAGCACAGGAGAAAATCACAGCAAGTACCACAGAAACTGTAGGCCCCACCAGCCAGCGTCCCTTGAGTTCAGCTTTGAGAGCTTCACGTTTGTTGTGCCAGGGGCTCACTGTGCCTCTCCCTGTATGTGCTGCTGGTCAAGGCATTACTTGCAAATTGTTTTTGAGACTTTACAGCTTTAGGGGTTTTACTTTTGTGGAAAAATATCCTTCCTAAAACTTTGGAGAGAGGATGGGAGAAAGGGAAAACTTAATACAACAGACATTTTTACATCATTATTGAACTGCTCACATAAGAGCGGGAATCGTGAAAGTTCTCTGATGATTTGAAACATTTTCATTCCTTTGGAAAAGCCCTTGCAGAAGTGGTTTCTGTGTTTGTTGTTGGTTTGTTTGTGTGTGTGTTTTTTTTTTAATTTAATTTTTTTTTTTTTTTTTTTTTTTTTTTTTTTTTTTTATTTTTTTATTTTTTTTATTTTGGCTCACACTCCCCAGCAGCTGTTGCCAACTTTCTTACAGGTCTGGTAGAACTCTGGTGTGCTGCAGGATCACATGTTCCTTGACATGTTCTAGCTCTGTGGCTGTCTCCAGTCCTCCTTTCAAGTTTTAAAAGTCTGCACAAAGATGAAGGCTTGAGCATCACACTGCGCAAGTGTGGATGGAAACCATATTTCTGTGCCCTCTGATGCCCAGTCTTTGATAATAAAGATTCACAGTGTAACTCCCCATTAAAAGTGGCAGTTGGAGGCTGGGAAGAAAATCAGTTATCCAGTGTTTGAAATACCTGTTTAGCTGCTGGGAGCCACCATTTGATCTTGAGCAGGATACTTAGATATGTTCATTCTTAAGTGTCAGGTAGTTCAGTGACTTCACTCAGTATCTGCATTTTATGGGGGTACATGTAACCCAGAGAACAAAAAGAAAGTTTTCTATTTCCTGTAAACATTTTTATATAAAAGTGTCACATGAAAGGCTCTTGGATGAAAAAAATATTGTATAGTTGAGGGCCTGGAAAAAATCATTCTGGCATTATTTTAATCCCTGGCAGTGACTATCCCAATGTATACTGTTTGTTTAAGAAGTCTAGAATGCTGTTCCTGAAATGACTTTCTTAGGACTCTGTGTACAGAGCCAAGAACAGGGAACCTGTGTATGCATGAGCAGATAGAGGCTGTTTTCTTTGGGAGAGTAGGGCCATGTAAGGGTGTAGAAACATTCTGACCATTTTACCTGCAATTTAGTTCAGACCATGATGTGTTAACAGTGACATAAGCCTTTAACCACAGCCTAAAGGTCGACAGTCATTAGATGATTTTCCTTGTACTGAAACAACATGCACTTACAGAGGATTTGCTGTCCTCATCTTCTCAAGCTCTTTAGCCTGGTTGAAAGGTGTTAAACATAACACTTTTTAGGGCTTTCATCCTTTTGGAAACAGTGTTATGCTGCTCTCCTTGTGCAATTACAATTATGTCTGGGGAAAAAAGAGAAGAGCAGAGAAAAAAAGAACCTGGAAAAGCCTGAAGGTACCCAAATGGGACAAGCAAAAACATTTTGGGAGAACGAGGTAAAATCAAAGATCTTGGATATACTCAACAGCAAATTTTGTCCTTTCAGGTGGCAAAAGGAGTTTGCTCATTAATTTTGTTTAATCTTGTATCCCAACAGAGAAATAAAAGTAGAAAGAGCCATCTCTTGCTTGACAACAGAAGCAGACTGAGAATTTTGTGTCCTTATACATCCCTAGTGGCAACTAAGTGCCAGTAAGAAAGAAAATCATCCCTTTAATAGGGAAATTAGTGGCACAGGTCATCATCTCTTTTGACAAGTGGTTTTCTCTTGTGTCATTTGCTGTTTTTGCTGTTATCTGTAGGAAAGATCAAGAAGGCTGATATGTCATTGGTGAGCAGGAGAGAGGTCGCGTGCGAAGCCTTCAGCTGAACCTGCCCTGCTGCTTGCCCAGGCTGGTGGCTTTTCTGCACAGAATTAGCTGCAGGCAGCACCTTCAGAGAAGCTCTGTTAGCATGACAGCTTGGCTTGTGCAAAGGTCCTGAAAGATGGCAGGGGAACTGAAAATGTTGGTGGGGGAAGAATTTTTGATAATGGTAGATGGAAAACAAATACATGTAAGCAGAGAAAAGCAACCATGAAAGGTCAGTCAAAGGCATAATGGAGGGTGACAGGGTACAGTCTTTCAATGTTTAAAGGACTTTCTTTATACATGTGACACATGAGCTGGTCTCACACAGCTAGGTACTTCTCTCAGGAAACTTTTAAACTACTTACATGTCCTATTTTTATTTTTGTGGTGTTTTCCACAGCTGCTTATTTGAAGCTCCCAGGTAGCCTGCAAGAGATGGTATTAAGGCTTCCTCTGCTGTACTTTTCCTAAATGCTGTTATAGTCAGATTTACACTTATTTCTGTGTATAGCAGAAGTTTTATGACTGGAAGTAGTAAGATATAGAATTTCCTAGCCTAAATAATATCCAGCAATTTCACACTTTCTCTTTGGTGTCTGTGTAGTTCCAGCATTTAAAGTTCCTTTCTTGCGTTCATGTCTTTTTTTTTTTTTGTTTTTCTTTTGTGGTGGTGTTGTCTTTTATTTTTTGCATGTTTACTTGCTTTCCTGCTGTGTTCCTGAGCCTTCAGGAAGGATTAGAAGCAGTGCTACCTTCAGACTGCTTCTTTGGCTTCTCTGGCTATTTCTTAATAGCCAGAAGTAGCAAACCAGTAGTAATGTTAACTATCCAGTACAGAAACATTCCTGTGTTTGAAATTTCTTTTTATATAACTGGGACAAGAAAGAGCTGTTGAAAGCCATGCACAAGGCAAGTATAGAATGTGCATTAAGCACCTTGGTACTGAATTCAGTTACATGGTGGGGCTGTGAGAATCTTGAGTCACTGTTGTGTGCTCCCACAGTGGACAACTTGGTCAGTGGAATCGTGGCCTGAGCCCAATCCCAGGCATTGTCCTTGTGCTTTGCTGCAGCAACACTACCTAAACAGCAGTTCTCCCCTCGGAACTGCAGACCTGCCCTTTCTGGGCTGCTTCTGCTGCAGGAGGGTCGTGTCCCGCTGGCTGTGGCCCGTGGCTCTCAGCCCTGCTCTGCACCGTGGCTGGGGCCTTTTGTGTTGTACGGTTCAGGACAGAGCCCAAGTCGTATAGGCAGGCAGCTGAAAGCAGTTCTAACCTTTTCTCTGTCACAGCAACTTGTCAGGGAATCTCTAATAGCTAGTTTTATTCTCACATCAGTTGGGTCAAATCCATTCCATTCAAAATTGCTGCCCTAACATTTGAACCTTTCAGGCAGACTGCCAATGGCAGCACTGTGTTTTTCTGCTGGGAAGCGGGGGGGGCGGGGGGGAATCCTTTATATGTAATTAACAGAACCAGATAACATTTGAAATCTGAATGACACCCATTATTGAATAATGATCTTCAAATCCTTTGTTACGATTCACTTTAATGTAGCACTGGTATGGGAGGATTCGGAGAAGGTAGGAGCGTGTGTTGGTGCAGTGCTGATCTTGTGCACAGACAAATGCCTGTGAGAGTTCTTCCATTGAAGACACACCTCCATGGGCAGGAGTGAGCCTGTGCAGCAGGCTTATACTAAGCTATAATTAATAATGCTTTTCAATTAAGGGGGAGCTTCAATGCCATAAGATCTCAGAATATCAAAAGTAATTAATTGTAGATTAAATTAGAAGCCAAATTAGGCTTAACAAAACAAACTTTAAATCTGAGAAAATGGTTTTATGCTATAAAGGGTAAGCTTTAAATGGAGTAAATGGTTATAATTATAATTTGAATTATCCTTTTATCATTCCCAAAATATGAAGTTTCTCGATTACATAAAGCCCAGGTAAATTTTGAAGGCATTTTCTATAGCCTTGTGGGTTTCAGAGGAAATGGGTAGGGGGGTACAGACCGACACTGCATAGAAACCAATGTAGGTAAGCAATTCTAGGGCAGCTCAGACACGTTTTCAGAAAGTGTGGTTCTCTAATGTTTTTAAGAAGATGAGAGAGGCAAAAGAAACAAATGTTTGCCTGTTTTAATCAGTCTGCAAAGATTTTGACATGGGTTTTCAGTGGCAGCTGAAAGCTGAAGGGTTTTGGGAAATTACTCTTGCAGAGCTGTCTCTGTGGCTAGAGTCAGAGGAATGTTCTTTGATGCCACATCCCAGGATCTGAGCTGACAAAGCTGTTTTCGGTGTGAAACACATAAGACAATCTGTTTTTATGCCTTTTGTAAAAAATGACTGGACCTCTGGTAAAGTGATTGCAATGCTCCAAGAGTTCAAAGATTTGCTGCAGTTAGACCCTCTGCAAATCAGAAAACTATGGAATATTTTCCTCCTTATCTCTGCCCACATCCCCTGGCCCAAACAGAAGTCCACCCCATGTTCTCTTGTTTTGACTTATCCCTGATCTCAATGAGCTCCCACTCAAACTCATGTATTGCTTGAAGAATCTCTGTCTGGCTGGCCAGTGTTTGAGTATCACACGCATCCTGGGGACAGATCAGTACAAAACTGGTTAGAGGAGTCTTCATGCACCTCAACTGTTGCTCCTTGTGTCAGCTCATGCATGAGGCAAAGGAAAGCAGCTACAATGTAAAAGAAGTTAAGTCACTCGCAGGAGCAATTTCTGGAAAAGTCAAAAATAGGAAAAATTTTTACTACAGCCTTGGTTTAATACCTGACATGTTAAGTTAAAAATGCACCTTCTTTTACACATCTGTTTTATATAGCCTCCAATTGAAATGATTTTATATCTGGGGTAACCTATTAATGGAAGCAGGTCTTATTCTAAAAAGAGAGCAAGGTAAAAATGTCTAAAATAGTACCTTTATTGGTGCTTTGTCACTTAAAACAATGACACAGCAGCTCCACATGCTTCCTGCCATTGCCTGTGGTGTGCCTGTGCTAATGCTGCCAGTCTCTTGGGTAGTACGGAAATACTACTGGTATTTAAAGCATCATCACCAGCAAAGGGCACATGAGACAGCTGTGCTATGTTCTGACATTAAGCTGTCTTAGTTTATTTTTTTTATCTGGTCAGTTATAGTGTTCTGATGGGACTGGAGAAGATAAAGCTACAGGAAGAGGCTGATATGAGAAAACCTTTTGTGCTATGTTAGACTGAGTGGGTCAAACGCATGGCATTGGCTATAGATAAAGAAGTCTGTTCTGATTTGGTAGCAGTTCCTTTTATTATGGAGCAGAGGAAAAGATAGTGCTGCTTCATCCCTGCTTCAATCCAGTAGAAGCCCATTCCTCATCTTAAGCTTCAGTGATTGTTTATTCAATCTGACATGATGTCTTTGGGAAGAATGACATAAAAGAAGAGTCTGGAAAGGAAAATGCCACTTGACCTCACAAGCTTGTCCCTCCTTCAGTGTCTTTTAACCCCCAGTTTTCTGTTTTGTCACTATATCCTTTAATCCCGTCTCTCTCCATAAAAGTGCCAAGATGTGTCCAAGCCACTTAGACTGCAGTACTTGTTTCCATATTCTTACTTGGCAACTGATTCCATGAGCTCATTATTCTGACCCTGAGTGAAGTAGTTTTGAATTTCTGGTATACACATTTTTTTTTGGGTTATGACTTTTGACTTTTGAACCCCTCACCAGAATGCACCATTTAAAACTCTTCATCAGCTCTGAGTGCTGTTACCAGGTCAATTCAGTGTCAATATTCCTCTAACAGCATTATACTAGTCAGAATTTCTTCTTCCATCTTCTCTTGGAACAACTGCAGCAGGATCTGGGATCTTCTATTCAGAGGGCATGATCCTTCCACCATCATCCACGTTCTACAGGACCTGTGGGATTGCGTACGGCACATGAGACAGTTGAGTGCTTTTTGGGAAGTTAACCTGGACTCAGTAACTAATAGTCCTTGTGCATTTCACATTCCCCACCGACTGTGCTGGACTGTGTTCTGATCTCTGCAGCCCCAGAGTAAAGAGCACATGCAACTCTAGTACCTGGTCTGAGTGCAGAAAGGTAGAACTTGAGAAGGCTCTTGGCATGCTGGTGTTCCCCACCTGCAGCCATTCCTTTGTGTAATAACTATATTCTGAATGCATTTTGTTTTCAGTGTTTAAAACACCTACAATAAAAAAAGAACAAAGAGAGCCAATATTAAATATTTGGTCACTGCACATGGAAATAGTTCATCTGATTGAATTTATTCCTTCTTTCACACATTCTGCTCTGGAGCTGTAGGAAGTAATGTGATATTAAAGAGTGATTTTCCTTCCTGTTGCTTCATCCTTTTGTTGTACTGATATTGTCAAGTACCCCTGTAAAAGACACTGGCAGCCCGGACCTACTGAAGTGACTCAAACGTTACATACTCTGCCAGTATATATCTTTAGTAGATACAGTGGGAGGGGTTTTAATTGAGGGTGCAGAATGGATACACGGATAGATTCCCAGATGGAACTGTTTTGAAGTTTGTGTAAAAGCTGATAATAATCTCCTAAATTCCACTCTCAGCCAAAAAAGAGAGGAAAAGGGCTTACACCACTGAAGTGGTATTTACTATTTTTTATTTCCTTCCTTAGCTTACTATCAGCCCTGGGAATTTACAAGCGTTCCAACAAGGCTGAAGAAATCCAGGAAACTATAATGACAGATCCACTTGAAAAGACTATTTCATGAGAGTGAGTTGAGAAAATAGAAAATACTTTTTATTAGTGGCTGGAGATTTTTGTTAGCAACATCACTAATAATGCACAGGTTTGTGTAACAAAAGGAGGGTTTCTCATTTACAGCTGGCAGACTATTGTTTGCATCAGCTTTTTTTTTTTTCACATGAAAGCCACTACAAGCAATTCAGTTCTCTCAGAAATGACTGTAAGATTACAAATTTTAGACACATTCTTCAAATAAGCAATTTGTTACTCTCTTTAAATATTAATTTATAAACAAAGGATCTGTTAAGAACAATTTCTATGGTTTTTGTGAGGTTTTCTTTTGCTATGCAAATACCATAAACATTGTGTAAAAACTTTGACTGTGTGAACAATATAAAGTGTTGATTAGTATAAGAAAAAAAGTCTTGTTCTGAATTTCTTGGGCTTGAAAATTCTTGCCTTTATTTTGGCCAGAAAGAAGAGGAAGGAAGCCTTTCTAGAAGTGTGTTAGTATCTACCAGCCAGAACCAGAATGTGCAGAGGCACACAAAAATGAACAGAAAAAAGAAAAAGGTAAGAAGTTCCTTGTAAACCTCTTTCTTTGTAGACTTCTTTTTTTCAGGCTTTGCTGAGTCCTCTGCTTAGTCTGCTTGAGTCTTGTGCATGGAAGTTTCCTTGACTGCTGCCTGTAAGGTGATAACAGTATCACAGGAAAACAACATACAGGCACTGACGCCCATCACAAGTATCTTTTGGTGGGGTTTGTTTGTTGTTTGTTTTTACTAAAACTTCGTTTGAACCAGGTTTGGAGCAAATGAAGGCATATGGGCCCACACTCTAGAAACTATTAGCTGGCTTCTTCAAGAGGCTTTTTTGCTGGGTTCCACAGCATAGTTTCTAGCACATTCAACACCAAGAGCTATTAATTTAATAGGATTAAGATTGTTTCCCATAACACAGTGCTCTACTGCCTCCTTGTAAAAAATAGTTATGTGGGTTTTTTTAGGTTACGTGCAGTCCTCAGGATTTTGTAATTTCATTGGAAGATGCCTACAATTATGAACTAACTTCAGGCTTAATTAGCTTATTTGCTTGTCTTGTAACTCTGCCTGCCCTTTACAGTTTCAGCCTTTTTTCAAATGTTGCCCAGAGCACCATTTTGTACTTACTTCATTTTTGTGGATGCTTGATGTTGAATTCTTCTTGGGTTTGAATTTAGTTTTAATAAGTATGCCTGTATAGACCATAGTTTGCTCTGTATAAAATACTGTACTGGCACCAATGTAAACAGAGCTGAAAAGACCAGCAGGCCACAGCGTAATAAATCAGAGTGATTAGTCATCCTCCTGGGACACAGATGAGTCAGCTCAGGTCAAGACACTTCTGGGAAATCCAGATAGCTGGTAAATGTATTACCAGCTGACTATCAGAGTCCCCGTGCTGTACCAGGAAACATCTCGGACTTGGGCAATTCTTCCCTCCCTGCAATGACAGAAGCAAGCCAACTGCCTAACAACTCATTCTCTCCCCTTCTATCCTTGCTACCAGTTTTGGCAAGCCAAAAAAAAAATAGCTTCTCTGTGACATTCTCTCTATTTATGGGCTAATAACAAAGCTTTTCATTAGATGAAACACTATCTGCAATGTAACATGCAATTTTTTTTCTTCTAGTATACAAGAGGCAGGTATACCTCATGATCTCATAACATTTATTTCTTTAATCATGTTTTACTCTCTTTTCAGCTGAGGTCCAGCTTGTCATTTCAGAATAAAGCAGGAGCATTTTCTTTTACTGCACCACGTTCTATTGTGATGTGCAGAATTAAAGCCTGTGTCAAGGTTACATCATTTGCCCCGTTGTTGGAATGTGAAACCAAAAAGCCATTTGCTCTCTTCAATATCTCTTCCTTTCCATACTCACAGTTAAGGGGAGACTTAAAATGCCCTGTTGGGGCTGAGCACTGATGCCTCAAGGTAAAGATGTTTCTTAACCTGAGCTGCAAATGGCCACAGCTCCTCTTTATTTTGATAAGCAGAGCTGATCAGCAGATCCACAAGGCTCTGTGCTTGTTTATTTTGTTTTTATAAGTAACTACTCTCCAAATAAAATACGTCCCTTTATCTTAGCCTTTTTCATATAATCTTTAGATGTCTCTAGATATACTGAAAATGGGTGTCCTTGGCAATTTGTTCATGACCTCACTAGGAATGAATTTACTAGTCTGTTCATTCCCCCTCCCTCACATCTCTCTGTGCCTATGAGCTCTTCTCAGTACAACGTGTCAGCCAGGACCTGTTGAGCATCATGACTGGATCAAGGTCTGATCTCATCATCATTCATGCTGCTGAAATTTTGGGCCACAGCCTCATTCCAGTGTTTTCCCTTTATCTTGTGGGTACTTGTGTGTCAGAGGTGTGGTACCATCCAGAGATTTAGTACCAACAGAGCTGATGGGAGTGGAACTGTCTGGAAATATTCCAGTGACGCCAAGGTCTAAAACACAGATCTGCTGAGGTTGAAATGTCTGGAATGACATGCATTTTTGCTGAATTGCTGCAGCTTTGCTGAACAATATAGTCTTGCATCTGGCATATGGCTATCTTGGAAACACAATCTCCATGCCTCCTGGAGCTTCAGATCTCAGACTGACTGGTAGTGGCTTGCCCTGCATTGGGACGCTTTGGGAGCTCAGCAGAGGAGCAGCCCTTCTAGGGCATGTGCTCTGGAAGATGGATTCCTTGTGTTTAGGGCCGTTTCCAGCTTTGGAGCCATAGCTCTCAGAGGTTCTAGGTACTCAGCCTCACATGTGTGAGTATATTCTTTGGCAAAGCCCTGTAGAGTGAAAGAACAAGGGATTGAATACATTTCTGTTCCTACAGTGTGTGACTTGCTTGTTATTTGGTAATTCAAATTCTACCAGGGCAGACATTAATATAAAGAGTAATAACGACTCAGAGTTTTACCAGTGAATATATATATATATATATTTCAGAACTTGTGTGCTGTGAGACCTGTCAGTCTTAAAGTTTACTTTTGAATGAAAGGCTCATTTATCTAGCTGACACAACGTGTGTGATGCACCTGTCCTCTCTTGCAGTGAAAGAGTTGCAGCTGAAGACACATATCTCCCATTAGTTTTGGCTTTTTGCTGTTTAAAATGTAGACCCTTATGGTCTTTCATGATGCATTTGAGAATTTTGCAATGTGTGGACAACTTGGAGACACAGAAAAAAACTGTCACATTCTGTTAGATCCAGTCTATACATGCCAGTGATGTTCAGGTAATAAATAACTTTGTGCAAATAGATAACATTATTTACTATGCAATTCATTTGTATACATAGCCCCTCACTGCTGTTTTGGTCACTTCTCTACCTTGGCCAGAACCATACTTTCTAAACCTATGAAAAGCTTGAACCAGTTTCAGAAGAGAAGAAAAAAAAAAAATAATGTTTTGTCACAAAAGTTTCATTATTCCACTCTTGTAGTTATCATGAAGTGTTTGCTGGGTTAAATAACTGTGATTCTTATTTTTTTCCTAGTGAACGTTTTGAAGCTCATAATTTTGAGAGCTTGCTGAGGGGTGCTTCACAAACTTTCAGGTAAGATACATGTGCTGTGCCTGTCCAAGGCTCCATTTCCTAGGCTGGATGAGATTCCAAGCCTTCAGACAGATAAATCAGGTATATGGCTCCTGGGAGGTTCAGAGGTTGAACTGATCCTCTCCTGATGATAAAGCTCAGTTAAGTATCCCTTAAAGATTTTTAATTCTGGGCCTCAGGCCTACAGCACAAAGCACATCAGTTCACTGGCTTCAGCTAGGGATTTACTTGAAAACAGGTGTCCTCTAGAACATAACATGTGGCAGGGTTGAGCTTATTCTTCCTTATTTTGGTTTCTGTGAAGCTTTTACCTGAGACTAGCGAAAACTGGTGTTACAGCCATACATATACTGCTCCCAATGGAATCAAAATTCTAGCAGTCTACAGAATTTGAATCTGACTGGTACTTTTGTCTGACTGAACAGATCTAGTTATCAGCTACCTATACATTTTTTTCCCTGTTGCTACAGTTGGGAATAGGACTTTAGAAATACAGGCACCAAACGTAGATGCCACAGAGTGTATGTCTGAAATTGGAATGCTACTTTTGTTCTGTGGGTTTTAATTTGTCACATGGATCTTAATTCAATAAAAAAACAAGGTCCAAGTATGCTTCTGGCTTCACACATCTCTTTTGGACTCCATTCTTGCACACAGAACTGCTCACTTAGAAGCCCCTTCCACAGAGAACTCTTTGTAGGATTAGGAGTGTAAGTGAGCTGTGACAGAAATGCCAGCTGTGACACAGGATTGCATGTCAGTGCTGTGGGAAGGTGGCAAAAGAGCCCAGCTCCTGCGCAGCTTTTCTCATTCATAGATTTTGAGCACTTTGGTGTCATTTTACAGTGATATCCCAAGGTTACTCAGCAGATAAGGGACACATCTGCAAATGAAGTCCAGGTGTCTTGAGCTCCAGACCACTGCTCCATTGATCCCACCTCCAAAGGAGCAATGTTTGCAAAGAGCCATAGGAAATGTCCGATTTGCCTGTGTTTCACCCCAGGAATGGAATGCTAGGTCAGCAATATTTATTTTCTTATCTTGATCCCCCTAATTTTTACTTTTTAAAGACTTCTGTCTGTGATGGAGCCTCTTGCAAACTCAAAACATGTTGCTAGTGGAGCTTGGAAAATTTCTTGCAAGTTATCGATGCTTGTAAAATGGTGACCCCCAAACTTTGCCCATGGAGCCTGGAAAACAGTGGTGGGAGGAAACCACATGGCAACGTGTCCATGGTGGTCCTGTGTACTGCTCCCATCCCACTGATGACCGTCTGAGAGAGTGAACATGGCTGCTCCTGCCTCCACCCTGCCCAGGTTCCACCCCACTGCCCTTGCTCTGAAGGTCATGGGTTTAGACATACAAACTCACTGTGTGTTTCTCAGTCTGGAGCTAAATAGATTGCTACTCTTGAAAGCCCCACCACCCATTGCTATGGATCTATTAAACATCTCCAGTTATCCATACAACCTTCCGCTTCAGCAGCTGTGCTGGGAGAGCTACACAGTTAACTGCTTTCACGCGCACTCCCACCATGCCCTTCTCAAAGACAAAGCCTTAGCCCGGCTTTGCCCCACGGCCTCTGACCAGGACACTGCTTTTATTTTTCTCCCTCCCCGGCTGTGGAGGGGTTTTTGTTCTGAGCCCCATCAGAGGCTCAGAGAGCACCGGGGCAGCCCTGAGGGGCAAATGGTTTCCTCAGGCTTGTTGCCCTGGCC
>NW_008602058.1:0-4667 GCF_000691845.1 Merops nubicus
TTTCCATCCCTTGGTTCGTGACACCATAGTTGAGGAAAAAATTAGTATCTTGTCCAGTTACAACAACAGATAGAAATTAAATTGCTCAGTCAGACAAAAGATGGAAAGAGACACAGAAAACATATGTGGCCAGGGCTGATGACAGCATTGTCCTCTGACATCTTGCCAAAAGCAGCACTCCCACAGAGAAAAATCTGGACAGCGTTGAATTTGAAAATGGAAGAAGTCATTCCTTCCCTCCCTGAGGCTAGCTGGGGAGGAGTAGACACAGTGTTAGGTGAGATGACCCCTGCCAGGAATGCTTTCCATTGTTGTGGATTCACTGCATTCTTATTTCAGTGCTTCTCTCCTGGGACTGATGAATTCTGATGCAACTGGACTCACTTTTGCAATAACAAAGATGCAGTTTTGTCCTTAGAGGCTGTGGAATGATCCCAGGCTTTTTCTTCCACTGCTGGTTTTCTTCTCTCAGGATGTTCTTTATTCATGGAATGAGCTTTAAGGTTAGCTTGGAATATGGCCCTGCACCATCCCTACTCCCAGAAACTCTTGCAAACAAACCTGCCCAACAGAACATGGGATAAGCAGCAACATTCTCGTATCCATAAGGCTTGATCCTCCCTCTCTCTGCTCTGGCTGAAGTGAGGAGAGTTTGTACTGTGGGAGAGCATGCATGACGTCACATTTCTGGTCCATGACTCACTGAATGTGCAGGGAATAGATTATTTCCTGCAAGGACCAGACTGGTTTATAATCTCTTAAATTCAGAGCATTGCTTTTGAAAAATAAAGATGTCATATGGCAAATCAGAAGCATGTGCTCTTGCCCTTTTGGGTCTCACCACAGGATCCAGTTCACACAGACTGGCACACAGTCTTACTGGACTTATGTACTGTTGTTCAAAGACAGCATGGGGCCTCATGTGCCAGTGGCACTTGTGAAACAGCCTATGGCATTTGCAAACTAATCATTTTTCAGAAATTCAAAAGGTACCATGCAAGCAGATATTTCTCTGCTCAGTGTACAGGAATGCAGAATTTTCCATCCTCTAGTCAAGGAGGAAGTGGCCTCTTCAGTGCTGAAAATAACCCAAAGTTCTGAGCATAAGGATACTGCAGTAATTTGTAGGATGCTACCTCCCATGAACGGAGCTGACCTGGAAAGAATGTTGAATGTGCCCAATGAGAAGCTCTGCTCAGTTATCCTGACCTTCAGAGTGAGCTGAGACTTCTAGCAACTGCTACTGTCATTTATCGGTGGGCCCTACCAAAGCCCATGGAAGACAATGGCACTGTGCCCAGGTGCTCAGCGAAGTGAAAGGCAGAAAAGTGCCAGAGAAGCTGCAGTGCCCAGAGTAGAATGTGCATGATCTTGAAGATCTGTGACAGTGGTGGACACCTTTTACTGGTCATATGAAGACCACGCTTAGCATCTGGGTGAATGAGTCTGCTCTTCCCATTGTGTATGACAGCATCTTAGAGACAAAATTGTCAGTGGTGAGGTCACAGGCCAATGCTATTTGTCTGCATCACCATTTATTTGTCTGTTGTCATATTCTTGTACAGGGAACATAGCACCACTGAGGGTGCCACTGAACAAAATTGGAAAGTTCTGCAGCAAATCCTGATTCTGAAGGTTAGAAGGAAGGAGTGCAGGAAGGCTCTGTGTGGAACCCCAGCCCGGGCCAAGAGACATAAGTAACAGGATGTCAGTTCTCACACAGATGTAAATCTTGTCAGAGATAGACCCATGGCCCAAGAAGATCTGTGACATGAGTCAAAAGCCTCATTTTGAACTCTTCACCATCCTGCTCTGCTCACAATGTAAACAAAGGCAGAAGTTCTTGTGTCTGAGCTTTTATTCTGTTCCCCGCCCCACTCCTCGAAGCGGAGAACTAAAAGGAAACCCCATCCCATCCCATTGAGCTTCCCAGTTCCTGCAAACAGCAACCGAGAGATGGGTAAGAGGTGGATGCTAAGACAGGATGTCAGATTTTAAAAGCCTTAAAACTTTCAAAAACCTCCAAAGATATAGCTGGGTACTCCTTCTACACCAACTTAAACAAGCAGTATCTTCCAGATGTTTGCACCAAGTGAATATCTACATCGGGTCCAAAGTGCTAAAAAGATTCCCTCGCTGATTTACAGAGATGTAGTGAGACCTCCATCCAATGTAGCTCATCCTCCTTCCACTGAATTCAACAGAGCTTTACCACTTTATGCATATTTAAGGAGTGATGCATTAAATCTCCAAAGAAAGCACCCCAAATGTGTGTGGCCATTATATTCTTGTCACCATTTACCACTGAAATACATATTTCAGCCTACTCCTTAAATACATTCTGACAAAATGATGCTATAGTAATGTATTTGTAGTACCACAGTGCTATTAAAATATTACAGAAAGCAGTTTACTATACAGTGGAAGTAATCTGTGAATACACAAGACTAAAGGAAACCAAATTTTTCTTTAACAAAATTGAAGCTTAAAAGTACATGCTACAGGGAACGTCTGGATCATGCAGAAGTTGCCAGCCAATACTGACTGTTTATTTGCAATGCTACTGAATTGCAGCATAATTTCAAACAAGAACAGAAGGTTGGTTCTGGTTTCAGACTACTCAAATATGAAGCTCACACAGAGAGAAAGCTATACTTGAATTTGCTGGGAGATTAGGAAGTATTGGAAATGTTGGTATCCTAACCTGTACTGTAAATTGGACTAAATGCATGAACAAGAGGCAGTTTTAAAAACAGTTGTTTTTTATGATTATTCTGTGGTTGCTGAGTCTGGAAACAACAAAAGAAATTTCTTTTCTTAGCTCTGCTAGACTCTACAGAGAGCGGGTTGAAGATTTTCTTTCATGTCATCATTTGTCGGAAAACGAAACTTTGAATTACATTAATATTCAGTGAAAAAGTATAAGTTTTCCTTACTAAATAAAAAATATTGTAGAAATTGTAATCTTTACCATGGAGGTTCTCTGGTGCCAAGAAGGCAGGACAAGAAATTTTGGGTCAGCCACCTTCCAAATTCATGACAACGTTAAACAATCATTAGTCAAAAACCTTGGTACTTAGCTTTCTGTCTGTATCCTTGTACCAGCTGGCAAATCTCTGCCTCCGTGTAAGAGCACGGCACCGTCCCACGGACTGGTCCGTTCCTGGCACAGGTTCTCTGAAGCCAAGAAGGAAGGACAAGAAATATTGGGTCAGCCACCCTCCAAATTCATGACAACGTTAACCAATCATTAGCGAAAACCCTTGGTACTTAGCTTTCTATCTCTATCCTTGTACCAGCTGGTAAATCTCTACCTCCATGTATGAGCATGGCACCGTCACAAAGACTGGTCCATTCCGGATTCTGACTCTCTGCGCCCAAGAGGCAGGACAAGAAATTTTGGGTCAGCCACCCTCCAAATTGATGTCAATGACAAACAGTATTCAGCCAATATCCTTGCTACTTAGCTTTCTCTCTGCATCCTTGTACCAGCTGGCAAATCTCTGCCTCCATGTATGCGCATGGCACCGTCCCACGGACTGGTCCATTCCTGGCTCTGGTTCTCTGAAGCCAAGAAGGAAAGAAAAGAAATTCTGGGTCAGCCATTCTCCAGATTCATTAAAACTTCAAAACAGGCATCAGCCAAAACCCTTGGTACTTAGCTTTGAGTCTCTACGCTTGTACCAGCTGGCAAATCTCTGCCTTGACGCATGAGCATGGCACCGTCCGACGGACTAGTCCATTCCTGGCTCTGGTCCTCTGGTGCCAAGAAGGCAGGACAAGAAATTTTGGGTCAGCCACCTTCCAAATTCATGACAACATTAACCAATCATTAGCCAAAACCCTTGGTACTTAGCTTTCTGGCTCTATCCTTGCACCACCTGGCATATCTCTCCCTTGATGCATGAGAATGAAACCGTCCAACAGACTCGTCAATTCCTGGCACTGGTCTATGGTGCCAAGAAGGCAGGAGAAGAAATTCTGGGTAAGCCATGCTCCACATTCATGACAATATTAACCAATAATTAGCCAAAACCCTTGGTACTTAACTTTCTGTCTCTGTTCTTCTACCAACTGGCAAATCTCTGCCTCCACATATGAGCATGGCACCATCCCACCGACTGGTACATTCCTGGTTCTGACTCTCTGGGTCCAACAGTCAGGACAAGAAATTTTGTGTCAGCCAAGCTCCAAATTGATGACAATGTTAACCAATCATTAGCCAAAACCCTTGGCACTTAGCTTTCTGTCTCTGTCCTTGTACCAGCTGGCAAATCTCTGACTCCATGTCTGAGCATGGCAGTGTCCCATGCACTGGTCCATTCCTGGCACTGGTTCTCTTGTGCCAAGAAGGCAGGACAAGAAATTTTGGGTCAGCCACCCTCCAAATTCATTAAAACTTCAAAACAGGCATAAACCAAAATCCTTGGTACTTAGCTTTCTGTCTTATCCTCCTAGTAGCTGGCAAATCTCTGACTCTATGCCTGAGCATGACAGCGTCCCATGCACTGGTCCATTCCTGGCTCCGGTTCTCTGCTGACAAAAAGGCAGGACAAGAAATTTTGGGTCAGCCACGATCCAAATTCATGACAACATCAAGAAATCTTTAGTCAAAACCCTTGATACTTAGCATTCTATCCCTATCCTTGTACCAGCTGGCAAATCTC
>NW_008602059.1:0-16846 GCF_000691845.1 Merops nubicus
TGGCACAATCATTTTGTACCCCTGTGTACAAAAACCCCATAGTTTGTGCCCAAAAAGCCATGGTTAGAGCATGTATGGCTCTAACAAGAAAGGGGGGCTGATATTTTTCTCTCTACAGCTGGTGGGGCAGTAGCAAATGAGTTCTGTTTCCATCTGAGAGCTCAGAGAATAGCAGGAATTTGTACATTTACCTTATCTGCATTTTGTGTGTGTTTCTGTTTATTAATTAGTGAATGACATGAAGAATGCAGCTTCTTGTGCTGCTAGTTACCTCCTGTTTGACCAGAAAGATGAAATAATGAAGCAGAACATGGTCTATTATCAGTACCACAGAGACAAATGGGGCCTTACAGAAGAGGATTTCCAGCCTAGATCGGTAGGTGAATTAATTAAAATGCCTTCTAGACACATTCAGCTATTTCCTGTGTTTCTGGGCTCTGACAATCCAATTGGATAACTGCATTAACTGCCTTGTGGCACCTGAATGGCTCCTCAGGCATCAGTGGGGTGTGCTGCACAAGCAGCTGGAGCAACAGCAGCTATCCCACAGGGGGAAGTTCCAGTTGCCCTTTCCATGTTGCTCCTTCAGATATCTCACTCACTGAGACATGTACTGGCCCAAAGACTCTTGACCTGAAAAAGCAGCTGAGGGATAAATAACCTGGGGTTATTTAGTGTGGAGCAAAGGAGGCTCAGGGGAGAGCTTCTCACTCCTAACAGCTCCTGACAGGAGCCTGGAGCCAGGGGGGGGTCGGGCTCTGCTCCCAGGGAACAAGTGACAGGACAAGAGGAAATGGACTCAAGTTCCATCAAGGCAGATTTAGGTGGGAAATTGGAAAAAAATTCTTCCCTGAAAGGGTTGCCCAGGGCTGTGCCAGGCTGCCCAGGGCAGTGGTGGAGTCCCCACCCCTGGAGGGGTTTCCAAGCCGTGGAGATGTGGGGTGAGGGACACGGGGCAGTGGGGACCTGGCAGGGCTGGGGGAATGGTTGAACTTGATGACCTTAAAGGTCTTTTCCAACCAAACCAATTCTGTGAGCTGTGCTGTGGGGCCAAGCAGCCAGGGGAGTGAGGAGGGGCAGGTGGGTACCTTGCAGGACTTCCCTGGCCCAGGCTGGGGCTGGGCTGGTGAGTCACTGTCAGGCAGGAGAGCCGAGTGGCTCTTTTTCCCCAGAACTGCCAGCAGACAGAGGCCTCCTCCAGGCCAGAGCCTGCTGGAATGCAGGCCTGGGCTGCTCAGCCCTGGCAGCTTGCTCCTTCTGCCCCAAGCCAGCACTTTGAAAGAGGAGAAGGAGCAGAGAGCTTTGTTCTTCTCACACTGATGGAGCCTGTGCCGAGAAAGAACCACGCAAGACCTGCAGCTGGATGTGCTGCTCGCTGTTCTCCTGCTCCCTGGCTCAGACCTAACCCCCTCTGGGGTCTGCCCTCTGCTCAGTCTGGGTCTGGCTTCACTGGGATGATTTCATGTCTTGCTGCCTCAGAGTAATGTGGAACTTTTGGGCTTTGCAGGAGGCAGTTCGGTACCACAACATCACCACGCTCCAGCTGGAGATGTACGAATTCGCCAGGGAGCACCTGATGGATGATGATGAGGTGAGTCTGCTAGAGAGCAAATCATGCTCCAAACCACACCCCAGCACTCACAGCAAAGTAAAGATGATCCATAGCTGCAATTCCAGGGTTTAGCTAACGTGGAACCACCTCCTTGTAACCACGGCTGATTTATCTTATGTTTTCTTCCTGCAATGGCATCTGAGGAACAAGCCCAGGGGACGTCGTGTCCCGTGGCAGAAACGTGGGCCCTGTTAGCAGAGGGGCAAACACAGTGCAGCCAGCCCACAAAACCAGCAAATCCACTTTGCAGGCTGCAACACCAGGGGGCAGAGAGGTAATAGAGATTTTAAACCAACAGTTTTTTGTAGTTTTGGTGGGTTTTTTTTTCCTCAAATGTTGTCTAGATTAAACATCTTTATTATTTTACCCAGAAGTAACCACCTAAATTGCAGTTTTTGCCAAAAGGAAGTCTTGTTACCTGTCATTTTTCCTTTCTTTTTGGTAACCCAGTGTTGCTGCTTAAATAGTTGGAATTCACAACCAAATAACACCTAATGATTACTGGAAAGATACAAAGTGGATTTTTTTTTTATGCAAGAAAAGTAGCTAAATTGTTGAAAGGCCATTTCTGTGTCTCCCACAGCCAAAATTAATTTTTAAGCCACAGAAGCTTTGGATGGCCTTTTGTTTTGCTTTATTTTCAGAACTTTCCATTTAAAGGCTTAAAAGCTCTGCAAATAATGGAATAGTTTGTTGCTGGCATTGGCAAAGAGCTTTGTTCAGTTGTGGCACGGGGCAGGGTGCTTGTAATGAGAACTGCTGAGCTCTTTTTTAGTTAGAAAGACAGTTTATGTTAAAAAATGAAATCACCTTTGCAATTTTTATGTTACCCAGCACACAGGGAGAGATAATGTTTTATAGTGGAGAACTAATAACATGTCTGTGCTGCCTTCAGTGCCCTAGTGACCTGAGAGCAACTCTATGTAAAATTCCATTGCAAGGCTACCAGACTTCAGGAAGAAAGGTTACCAGACTCTAGGAAGACTTTCCATTGTGATAAAACTGTGAAAGGCAGTTTAATAAGCTTGTTAAAAGGTTAAGCTGAGATGAGGACTAGTCTGTACAGCTATTCATCAGGGTGTGAGTCCTTGAGCACTGTTTAAACTCCCTTGTTGGTTTGGGCTTTGCCTCTGTTATTTTCTTATGTTAGGCATAAACTTCATTTGTCATTTTTTCCTTCTTTCCTATCTACTGCTTCACAGTGCAGGGATGAGTAATTAAGGAAAGCTTATCAGATATCCCTACCCCACACTCTGGTTGTGTGAGGAAAGTTGGCATCCCCAGGAAAAAAGCTGAAGGGTTTCTGTGCCCTCCCTGACTCTGCCTTTTGGGAGTGAACTCATAAATCCCTGGCTACCAGGGCTTGTCCTTGGCTGCAGGAGCCTTCCAGGGAGTCCAGACAGGGCAGGAACAGCACAGAGGTGAAATTGCTACCTTGCAGTTTCTGCTGGATGGGCAGGACCTGGTAGTAGAAGTGGAATTTTTTTGGTAATATTTCTCCTGGCACGGATAGAAAAGTTTATTCCATAGGAATGCTGAAAGCTGATGAAAACCCCAGATAAGGTGTTACAGTAAAAGCTTTATTAAAAATAGTTAGGGATGGAGGCAACCTTTTTATTTAAACCATGTGCTTCTTGGGCCATAGGCCATAACTTTTGTGAGCTTCTGTGGTCCATGTTTCCTGCCTGTGAAGTAAAATAATCTGCAGGAAAAATCTATTCTCTTGCCTAGAGTGAAGCAAAGGGCTTGATGTGGCTGAGGGATCTCTTCCTATGTGACTATGTCACCATTCCCAAGTGGGGAATCTCACTTCAGTCATACTTCTTAGTCCTCCCATGTCCCAAATCACCTACATGTCTTTTTAAATCCCATTAGCCAAGCAAGTGAGAACATGTGGCCTCTTCCAACAAGACCTTGCAGTCCCTGCAGAGGCTGGAACATGCAGTAATGATTTTTTCACATGTCACTACAAGAAATACTGTCCTGTTCCTGTTGCTTTATGAATCTTTTTCCACAAGGAAATGAAAAACTCTAGTTCAAACATTTACCACAGTAGAAGTGACAGAGAATATTAGCTCCAACTAGGTAAAAATTACTGTTTTCTTAAAAGTAATTAGTATTAAATAGCCTTACAGTTTTCCACAGTGAAGTTAAAAGAACATTACACAGTGTTGTCATCTTAATTAGCCATGGAAAGCCAAGCTTTTTAATTCTGCTCAGACTTAAGCAGCAAACCAAAATGCCATTGGGAGCCAGATACTCAGCTAGTGTAGATATAACTTCAGCACTGCCCTAATTCTAGGAGACATCTTCCTGGCCCATGAAATCAGTGTTCTTGAGGAATTTTTTTATTCAGGGATAGCTCCTTAGCTCTCGTAAATTACACAAGAACCACAAGTATTTGGCTGGGATGACCCTGCAATGGGAGTTTTCTTTCAGTACTGCTGTGTACCACACTCTCCCAGAGTATATGGGGAGAGAGCAGTTCCATGTTCAGAACAGATCTTTAAAAAATGGAAAAATACTTGAGAAAGTAGCTGACATCCATGTAAAGAACAACTAAGTTCATTTAATATATAAAACACCCTAAAAGCCTGTGACAGGGGGTCACACTGTGGACTAAGCACCTGAAAAATAAACAAGTCAATGGCCAGGTAATTTTTCTCCACAAAGAACTGAGGGGTTTTTATTCCCCTGCTAGAATGCAAGGAATGTCCAGCCTGGCTGGACTGCTTGGGGAGGATCTGCAAGGGCTTTGAGGTGGTTAGAGGGAGCTCTGGTGTTTTAACTGAAGGCCAGATCAAGGAACATTTCCTTGGTCAAAGCCTGAATAAACCTTTCAGGCCCAGCCACTCGTTGACACATGCCTCACTGTTATCCCAAAATAATGTGTCTCCAAAATCCCACTGCCTGGTGGGCTGCTTGCAGGCTCTGGAGCACACACCTTCCACAACTGTCCCCATCAAACCCTTGTCTTCACTCCTGAAAGATCCTGGAACAAAACCTGCTGCTTTTCATAACCTAACTCTTTGTCACTAATCCCTTTAGTTACTCAAATTAGTTACAGGACAACTGCTCCTTTAGTTACAGGTCAGCCTTGACCTCTCCTCACAGAGACCACCCCTCTGACCCTTCCCACTCCCACAGCCTTGCCCCCTACACCCAGGACATGAGGGAATCCAGCCTTTTACTCTCACTGTTGAACAAGTTTCCAGTCATTAAGATCTTTCAACTTTAACAAAAATCTGATTTTTTTTCTGTGAAGGACAGCCAAGGAACATTTTGTGGGATAAATATTTTCCTTCTGGGTCACAGATTATAAGGAAACAAAGATCCAGCCAGTTCTTGCTCTGTGCATTGTCTCTCAAGGCTGAGTTCATTGGATGAGTAGGAAACAGGCTGATTCTTACTCACTCACTGATAATCATGCATGAAAGCATGGCCATAAGAACATTCTTCTGTAGATCTTAACTCATTTTAGAACACTATTAGTTTAATATTCTGTTACTTCCCTGAAGAAGTCATTGAGCCCAAGCACTGCCAGGTCCCCACTGCCCCATGTCCCTCACCCCACATCTCCAGGGTTGGGAACCCCTCCAGGGGTGGGGACTCCACCACTGCCCTGGGCAATCCTCAAGGGGAAGAATTTTCTCTTAATATCCAACCTAACCCTCCCCTGCTGCAACCTGGGGCCCTTTCCTCTTGTCCTGTTGCTTATTCCTTGGGAGCAGAGCCCGACTCCCACCTGGCTCCAGCCTCCTGTCAGGGAATTTTTGAGGGCTCCCCTGAGACCTGAGGTCTCCCTGAAGCCAACATCAAAGCTGCTGGGTCTGTCAGTGACCAGTACCACTGCTGCTCACCACTACTTTTAAATGCTGCTGTCAAAAGACAAGCTGGTGCTGGTCCATCAGTCTCAAGTGAGCCATAACTGAGCCACGGATCAGTAGCTTTTCCTCTTTGCTGGTTATTTTTGCTGTTTATTATGCTGGGAGTCTCCAGAGCACAGACCTGTCTTCTGAAGGTTGTGTTGTGTGTGTGAGTGCAGCATTTGATACTGCTTGAGGAAGGGCCAGCAACAATCCCTGGCCCAACATGTACCTTGGCCACTCAGCTTGTGGTAATAAGTGAGTTGTTCTGCATTTTTCTCTCCTTTTTAGGACTTATTTTTTCCAAATGCTTCTAACAGTGCCCCAGCCCCCCTAGCCTGGGTTACCCTGTGCAGAATTGACTGAGAATTCTGGTTTACAGTAAATTCTTTTTTAAATCCACCTACATACCCTCTGTAAAACCTTCCTGAATTCCTCCTGTGGTACCAAACTCGTTCTGTTTGTGCCTCTGATTGTTCATCTAAGCCAAGGGTGCTCAATTCTCATCTCTAACAGGTAATTAGAGGCTCCAGTTGATCAGATTGACTTCTCTGAGTCTCCTTCCCACTCCCACCAGTCTGGGAGCATTCCCCTGCTGCTGGTTGGTGTCCTGCCTCCCATATTTCAGGCTATACCTGTCCCATCTCTTCCCACACATCCCTGCTCTGACTCTCCCACTTTTCCCACCTGGACTGGGAGAGGGAAGAGGCTGTAGCACAGGAAGGGAGGTCCTGGCAGGGCTGTTGGAGCTGCAGGGAATACCTGGACTCCAGTGCAAACCAGGAGGCAAAGGACCTGGGAGTGCTGAAGGGCAACAAATTCACCATGAGCCAGCAATGAGCCATGGTGGCCAAGAAGGCCAATGGCATTCCAGGGGGCATTAAGGAGAGTGTGGCCAGCAGGTCAAGGGAGGTTCTCCTCCCACTCTGCTCTGCCCTAGTGAGGCCACCTCCAGAGTATTGTACTCAGTTTGGGGCTCTCCAGCTTAAGAAAGACAAGGAATTACTGGAGAGAATCCAACAGAGGGCTAGGAAGGTGCTCAGGGGTTGGAGCATCTCTGTGCCAAGGAAAGGCTGAGAGACCTGGAAAGGCTGAGGGACTCTTTTGCTGAACAAATACCCCAGCAGAAATGACATTATCATTAACAGACAACTCACAAGCCACATCCCTCCCTCTGGTCTTAAACCATCTACAAGAGACCTGAGGTGGCCAACCAACAGAGGAATGAAGAGGTTGATGTACTCACAGTGCAAGGTGCAGTGGAGACAGGAGCAAATCAACCAAGGACCCAGGCAACCAGTCCAACCCCAGCTGTGTGGCCACAACCATGGAGTGGTGCCATTATTATGGCTGTATTCCTTCCTCTGCTCCCAACCATACTGATGTCCCACCACCATGGGGGGGCTCTGCCTACAGCAGGCAGCTGGGGAGCCCCCCAGTAACCCTGCACAGCTCATCCACCACACAAGTTAAGCTCCCCACTGCAGGCAGAGCCAGCTTTTATGCTGTTAACATGGAGGTGGGACACCTGATGGTCATCTCCTCATTGGGTCCCACCCAAGGCTGGCCAGACCCTGGGTGAAAACCCATCAGGAAGGTCTTTCCTGCCTGGTTGTGGGCACCATCCATATGTCAACCCTGATTCAGGGCTGGGGGTTGAACCTCCAGCACTTCAGAGACCTGAGGCTGTTCAGCCTGAAGAAGATGGAGAGGGAATCTTCTTAATGCTGATCAGTATCTAAAGGGTGGGGGTCAAGAGGATGGTGGCCAAACTCTTTTCTTTGCCCCATTTCAACCTCTCTTACCCCCAGCACTCAAACTGTGCCAGCTTCCATCATGCTCTCCTTTAGAGAGCAGTTTTCAGGCACTGGAGAGTTCAGATTTAAATATTCATTTTTTTTTAAATACTCTTGCTCTTAAATATCCTTTTCCATTTAAAACTCAGTTTTTTTCCCTGGCTCTGGATTTGAAAACATACCAGAAGAAAAAATACCTGAATTCTGCCTGGATCTTCTGTGTCTGAAATATCCTGTCTTACTGATGAGCATGATAAAAATATCAATGGGTTGAAGTTCCCAGTGGTTGAGTTACCAAAGGGACAACCTTGAAATCCTCATGTCTGTCTCCTGCCTCACTCTGGCTCCTCCAGTCAGGTGTTTGTGCCTTTCACCCTGCTTCTCACACTTACCTTTTGAGGGTTGTCTTTGCAGGCAGACAGAGGAGAGAAATCCTTTTAGTCTCTGCTACTCTTTCCTTGAATGATGGAGGAGTCAGTCTGAGTGGGATCCAGGCCTCCTGTATTCCCAGTCCTGTGACTCTGCTGGGAGCTGCTACTCTCTCCTTGAATGATGGTGTGGAGGAGTCAGTCTGAGTGGGATCCAGGCCTCCTGTATTCCCAGTCCTGTCACTCTGCTGGGAGCTAGCAGGACTTGTGGTCCTCCAGGAGGCACCCAAAAGCTTGTGCCCACCGTTTTAGGAGCTGTAAAACTTGACCTGAAGCCCTCTCTGCTTCCAAAATACTTCTAACAAAGGGAAATGGGCAGGAATGTCAAATCCCTGTTTTCCAGTTGCCAGATTTCCTGTGACCAGGAAGATGAGTAGGGAAAACAGCATTTTTTTTAATTTCTGTTTTGTATTGAAGTGGATACTTGGATCCTTTGAACAAGTTCAAAGCAAAATAAGCTGCCATCCTTCAGGACTTGCTAAAACCACTTCATAGCTGCAAGAACTCAACAGCCTTTTGAGCTGGAACTGTGAAGGAGGGAAGAGCAGCTCTTATGTCAGGCAGCTTTCCTCCTGCTTTGAGTTTTCTTTGCTTAGTTCTCATTTCTCTCCTTGCTGATCACACTTCTGAAAACTGGGATGTCATTTTTCATCACCAAACCCATAATGCAATAGACAACAATTCTCTGTTTCCTCTTCTTATTTTCAGTGGCAGAGGTTTCAATGCCCTTGCCTCACCAAAACAGAAAACTGCAACATTTTGAGTCTCAGACTGCATGTCTGGGAGGTGCTGTCTTCCCAAGGAGCACCTTTCTAGACCAAAATGTGCTTAAAATTGGATTAGGATTGTTAAAGACTGTCTGCAGCTTTCATTGAGCAGGTTCAGAAGCCAAAGAGGATTCACCAACACTTGGAATGGGCAGTAAAGGGAAGAGGGATCATGAGCATCCAAGCAAGGATGACTTGATTTCAATCTCACTTCTAAATTCTCCTTAGTTTAAGCATGATGGTGAGTGAGAGCTGATGAGATTGTCCAGCAGAATATTCTTCTATCAGAGAGTGACAATTCATCTTGGAAAAAAACCTGAATGACATCTGAAGACCTTTTTAGAACATAGATTTATGTCAAGAAAGGAAGGAGAGGAAAGTTTTAAAACACCCTCCTGTAGAAGCAGAGTGGAACTTGTCAAGACAATCTTTTCTGGCCTGAATCTAAACCCAAACAGCTGGCACAGGCAGATGCAAAGCCCATGTTACAGTTCTACACAAGACTTTTGCTTTGAAGTTTGAAGCTTTCTAAAATTCCTTTTATGTTTTTTAGTGTTTTAATAATTTCCTGATTTAATGGGTGCTTTAAACTTTTCTGCCTCTGCTTCCTACGGCTGAGGATTTCATTGTCTAGTTATTTAAATGCCTGAAAAAGCACAAGAGGATTTGCTGTGAAGTGTAATATTTCCTTCTTTTTGGGGCTGATGTCACTACAAGGACTTGTGCTCCCTGTGTGGGCCATTTACTTGAATTTCATAGGCTTGAAGGGTGCTAAAAAACACTCAGACACCTGTTATGACAGTTGATGTTTGGACTAAGAGTTAAATTTTCCACTGATTTGGCAGTACAGGGTTAACTTGTTCCTGTTCAATCCTTTCTAGGGTGAAGTTGTGGAATTCCTTGATGATCTGTTAGAAGTGGAGGAGAAGAAGGACTCCTGATGCAGGAGATCACCACAGAGTGCCTTCCCCAAGCACAGCCTCCCCGTGGCTCCTCACCAGTGTTTTGGGTCACCTGTAGTTGCAGTTAGAGATACCTCAAAGGTGTTCCTGTAAGCTCCACCTCCTGCCACCCCATCACTTCCATGCTGCACTGGCCCTCCCGTGGGCATGGCTCTGCACTGTGCATTTCCTTGGTGCCTATAGGGTTTCTTCTTGAGCTTTCTTTTCCTTTACACAGACACAACAAAAGAGACTTGGTTTTGTTTCCTGGGCTAACAGAAAAGTTCCTCCTTTCAGTGCTGTCCTACTCAGCTACAGCAGCACAGCTCAATCCCAAAGAACTTCTGTCAGCTTATGAACCACAGAAGGCATAACAGTTCCTCCAGACTTTCTGAACTATGTACTGTATTATTTATAGATGTCTTTTTCTGTGATGCTGAATAAAGTGATACTGAACCCCAGGGCACCTGCAAGGGATGTTTCAATAGCTGAAATAGGATGATTAACAAAGCAGAGCTAGTGATCTACTAATCACATACAGAATTCTCTAAGCAGGGTTGATCTTCCTTAAAAACCAAATTCAATCCCATGATGTGAAACTGAGGTCACTTAGTACTGCATAATAAAGAATTCCTTCTTCCTACCAATTCCTACTCTTGAAACAACTTGTGGTTCCTGAGTGAGGTGGGGCCAGTCTTGTCTAAAATAATGATGACTGCAGTGTTGAGTATTCTCTGCTGTAGAAAACAGTTCACATGTGGGTTGGTTTCTTAATTTTTCAGTCTGGTGGGACTATTATCTGCATAGTTTTCATCCAAAAGTAAGTGCTTGTGGAGACTGAGGCAATTTTAAGTGGAATCATGAAAAATATTTGCATGTGAATTCCTGTCGTTTTTATGAACTCGATGGCAGAGTCCAATGCAGAAGTACTCTGAAGGCCCCAAAAATGCTGTGTTGGAGACAAGGAGTGGATTTTCTAAACCATCACTAACTCCCCCATGAAATACATGTATTACCAGACCCAGCCTGGGGGAGCTTCTCCAGTTTGTCCTCAGTTTTCTCTCACTGATGTGTGTTTATCTCAAGGGAGAGGTTAGTGCCCTGGGGGCCTCTTTTGTCCTCCTGCTTTCTAACCTGCATAGGACAACTCCAGATTTCCTCCTCAGGTGTTCAGCCACTAATGGTAAGATCATATCCCCAAGTAACTTCATCTTCTCTAGCTTTTCAGCCCAGAAATCCTGTCACTAAAGAGTTGGTTGGAGGTGGATGTACCCCCTACATCTGCCCAGGGCAGTGGTGGAGTCCCCACCCCTGGAGGGGTTCCCAAGATGTGGTGCTGAGGGACACAGGGCAGTGGGGACCTGGCAGTGCTGGGGGAAGGGTTGGACTTGATCTGAAAGGTCTTTTCCAGCCTAAGTGATTCTCCATTGGCTTCATTTTACAACATTTTTAGTTTGCTTTTTTCTTACTACCAAACTGACTTCAGAGCTCTGCCAAGCACTGACTCTTGTCTGGCTGCCCCTGGTGCCACGGCCCTTGTATGCAGTCTGTAGGTACTGCAGTACCTTAAAGACTTCCAAAAGAGGTGCCTACAATCCAAGTTCTTGGGCCTGAGGTTTTCCTTAATTTTTTTTTCCACACATTTTGTGTGGAAACAACACCTGCATAAAGGTTCTGATCAGGTTTTGCCTGCTGGGGGAGCAGGCAGTGTATACAGGAGGCACGAGAGGACAGAACATCACTTCCAGAGTCTCTTGGGTTTGCCACCCCAGAATTCTTCCTTTCCAGTTCAAGAACTCCCTTTTCTTCTCCAGCACTAATTGTCCAAGGGTGCTATAAGCTTTTTTTTAAAGAACAAAGTATGTGGTAAAATCCTATAACCTTTTCATTGCCCTCTAGCACCAACCTGTTTGGAGTCGTTTGGCCTCAGTAGGTTACTCTGGGGACACATTCCATGCCTGGGAACCCAAATTTTTCCTCTCCATCAAGCAGTTATTCAGCCACTGCATAAAATCCTGTAACCTTTTCATTGCCCTCTAGCACTCTGAGCACCAGTCAACCTGTTCGGAGTCGTTTGGCCTCAGTGGGTTACTCTGGGGACACATTCCATGCCTGGGAACCCAAATTTTTCCTCTCCATCAAGCAGTTATTCAGCCACTGCAGGTCTCTCAGGTATTATCCATTTTCTGGTGAGCTTCTCATTCTGCCTTTCAGGCTTCCTCAGCTGATCTCTTTTCATGTTCAGTCGTTTCCTCAGCTCTTGACCTTACAGGTAAGATCCCCCCATTGTGCCTGATCTGGTGGGGATTTCATCCTTTACTAAGATGCTCATTAGCCAATGATTTCTTTTTCTTAAGCCTACAACAAGGGAGTCTCATGCCCTTTCCTCTTCCATTTAACTTGAGGAGGCAACTGCTACTCCTGTGGCCTCCTGAAATGGCACCATGGTCCCTCTTTCATTTTGCTCAAGTGTCTGTGGATTATTTTCTGGCTTTCATCTCCACTACACAGGGTCCCCAGCCAGTTCCATCTCACTAAGTACAAGTAGTTCTCAAACCCTTGTTCTTTTCTAATGAGAAATAGCTCTTCTTCCAGTTCTTCACTATTTATTGTGGCTTTTTTCAGCATTCTCAGGTTCTTTTAACTGTTGGGTTGGTTTTTTTTTTCTCTTTTGCTGCTGCTATTGTTAAATGCCAACATTTACATGTGACTGCAATAAATCAGTGTCTTTTCTTCCATTGCTCTGGTCCTGCCAGCTCTTCTTGGGAGGCTGCAGGAACATGGTTCTTGCCTCCCTTCTGCCACCCCAAATTCTTGCAGTTCTGAGTTGTCTGCCTCAGATGTTGCCAGTTTCCATCTACCCTGCTGGGATGTTTAGGTTTTGTCTCCATTTCTGCTTTGGACAAGTTTGAGCAGTAGGATGCTAACGCTCAGGGAAGCGTCACATTGTTGAAGCCACCACGTGACTGACTTGGACACAGCATCAGTACCAGAGATCATTTATGAGATGGATGATGCTGGCAGAGCTGCTGGAAAGGTGGAGATCTGACCTCTGACCAAGGAGGGGCCGTTTCTTCCTTGCCAGGGTAAGCCTGAGGTAGAATTGAAGGTGGGTGTCCTCAAGATGAGCTGTTCCCCTGAAAACCCTACAGCAAAGCTGCTTCTCAACAGGCCCTTGCCACCAGTACCCAGCGTGCAGCTCCACATCCTTCACAGTGAATTATTGGTCTCTGTTTATCATGAAGGCAGAAAATCTTTCAATTTCTAGAGAGTCTTGGGGAAAAAAAGGGTTTAACTGGCATGCAGATCTTACAGCTCTGAAAACGGAGTTGTGCTTAGACAAAGATTTGTTGGATTATAAAAGTACAAGTGTTTATTATGGCTGGTGCTGAGAATAAACAGTTGCCTGCATATGCCAGCTACTATGGAAATATGTTTTTAAGTTCTAATGTGAGCCGTAAACCAAAGCTACTTCAGTTAAAAAAATTCAATACTCAAACTGTGGGGAGAAGTCGTCGGTGCCAGAGAAAACATTCCCATTTAATCATGTTTGAACATAGAGCTGTGATGCAGTTTGTAGCAAGGCAGTGAGAAAAACCCACAACTAATCCTTCATTGCAGCTGTCTGAACTTTTGGTTGTCTGCCATACTTTAAACAGCGACTTCTTTTTCCTGGTGACTCAAGACCTGAATGACCCAGTGTGGAGAGTTTAAGCTATAGACAAAAAAGACGTTAAGTAAGAAACGGCCAAAGTTGGGTTGCAGGCCCTGGCAAATCAGGGGCTTGTATCTTAAGTCCTCTTCAGTGCCTAGGAAAAAAAATATTCAAATAAATAGATACCTTTTTATTCTTGGTGAGGAAATATTCCGTGGTTTAAACACCCATCTCCCCTCCCTCCCCTCTTGGAGTACCCGTGATCTATGGAAACTCAATTCTGTTCTGAGTTTTTTGGTTTATAAACACAAACCTTTTTCTGTAGAAAAAACACTCTAAGTTTTCTTGGATTATTTTTAACTTTTTCTTCCCTTTGCTCTATCTCCTGGGTAGCCCTTTTAAGCAGCATGAAGTGACAAATGTGCTTTTTTTCCTGATTATTTTGCCAAGTAAGGCAACTTGTTGACTTTCAAGTGGAAACATGGGGGGTCAGAGGTGTAACTTGATGCAACTATTACCTTTAAAGAAAAAAACCTGGAGCTTTCTGCCTGTCCTTCATTCTCAACTACCACTTAGCTGAAAAGGGATAAAGCATTTACATATCACCCTGAGCTGGTGGTAACCCTGTAGCTTCACAAGGCTGAACAACTATCCAATCATTTGTTATGACTCATTTTTTTTAAAACAGCCACCAAAAAAAACCTTTTTAAAATAATCTTCCACAGCTACACATCCTGATCTTTCACAGCTATTCCACTGGATCTTTGTGTTACAAATTATTTGATATATATAAAAAAAAAAAACCCACAAATTCTTTTGACTGAAAGAAATCAATCTCTGCTGGCTTCAGTGCCCATGGCAACAAATCCTCAAGGCAACAGCCTTTGAGGTGCAGCGTGCCACAAGGCACAAAGCAAAAGAAACCCTGTAATTGGCATCTAGCTGGCCAAGCCCAAAAACTGAGGGGATTTCAGCCTGAGGACTTGTCAAACACCTAAAATACACAATCCCACTGTTTCTGTACAAAAAAGAGCAAGCACCTTTTCATTGCAAGGGCTTGAACCCCTGAAGACTGGCAGGAGCTTGGAAGGGACAGCCCAGGGTGTCACTGCTCAGCCTGCCCGACAGCAGCTGCACCCCCACACCATCGGTAGGAAACAGGGACCTGCTAGAGAGGTGGGAGAGGGGAGATCCCAGCTCAGTCAGCACCAGGGAGCTGATTCTGGCCAGCCTGCTGCAACACCTTCCCTAGGAGAGGATGATGCCTGACTTTTATCACAGGTCAATCTCTTAACGACTAGATCTCGCATCACAAAATCACTCCTGATCTTTCCCCTTTCCTTTTGTCCCTTCCCAATTCCCCAGCCCTCAATTCCTGCAATCTGTATCTCAGCCCCTACGGTATTTTGACCTCCTCATCCTCAGATCTGTTGCCTGTGCTGTGCTATGCTGTTTGCCATCACTCCTGTCTCTGGCTAGCCAGTTTCACACACAAAAGGAGCTCCAAGCCAAACGTATCACTCAGGGGCTGTTTATCCCTGTCCCAAACTCCTTGAATCACTGAAGTGAAAACCATGAGCACAAACAGATGCTGCTGCAGAAGGGGGTAGATGGTCAAACGCTTTTCAGCTGATTATTTTTTTTACTATCAAGGAATTAGCCAAGAATCTATAAAAAATGATCAACAAGAATTCCCCAAGTGCCAGCCCTGTATTTTCTCCTTGAACACGTGGGCAAACAGATGATTAGCACAAGAACACACACAAGTGTTGCCTTCCCCTTTTTTCTTAAGCTTGATTTTTATTTAAATACCTCCAAAGCATTATGTTAATGAACATTTTCTTCTGGTCCACGAATGACAAGTATTTCTAAGTCTCAGATAAGATCCTGGTCCATTTTTGTGTTTGCAATGATCTTTGGAGTCTCATTTTCACGTGTTCACTTCCTGAGCCAAAGAGCATTGGCTTTTCATTTGGAGGGGTGCTGCACAGAGCTGTTACAGACACTTCCACCTTTCAGTCAAACCACATTTTTAATGGATGTTCCTGTGTTTATTTTTTCAGCCTATTTTCCAGGAGGTTACAGACACGGTGTGTTTTAGTTGAATTAACAGTCTCCATAAAGTTGCTTAGTGCAAAATCCATTGGTTGGTTGGTTTTTAAGAGGTTACTGCATAAAAGAAATAGTTTACAACAGAAATTCTAGGTTATCTCATGGTCTAGAATGCATTAAAAGCATAAAGTCATGCATATGTCAGAACACAATATTTACAAATCTGTACAGTTTCTACCCTTGATTTACTGTGGCTCTTGCCAGGCATGTAGATTCCCCTCTTACCACTCTGAGGTCCAGTTCTCCAAGTTAAAATCTAGCTGTCATCTAAAACCCCATTGTTTTCCTTACCAGCACTATAGAACAGGCCCAGTTCTGCACTCCATTGCATAAAGTCTGCCTTCCCTGGAGTCAGAGGTGGCTTCAAGAACGTGAAAACGGGTGAACTCCACCCCAGTCACCTTTTCTTACTCGGGTATTTTGGTTGATCTACTGGTGTATTTTGGCTAAGGCTGTATGATAGAGTGGCAGATGAATTTCTTTCTGACCTGCAGATTATTCACAGTTGTCGTTCTCCTGCTCTTTTGGAAAGGTGAGGAAGAGTATTTCATGCTACACCTGCCAGAACTGTGTTAAGGGATTCTAGAAGACATCCTCCTCTCTCTCCCTTTCTTTTCAGAACTGCTGGGAAAGGAACATGCTGGTGTCTTTACACCAACACCCAGCTTGAAAGCTAAGCATTCACATTTTATCAACTGGATGCCATTTCTCTCTTTCCCAGGTTTTCTTTACCTTCCAAACCACACTCAGCAGCATTCCAGATGGATACTCATCCCCCCGAGCCAATGCCCACCCCAGACACCCCTCCAGCTAAAGAAGGAGCAGGATGGTGAAAATCAGTCCTTCCACAGAGTTCCTGTGGCAGAAGTATTACACGTGGCTTCAGCTGCCAGAGCTACTACTGGCTGTGAATTCAAATTCAGTATCTTGACCAGTTGGTGTCGTGTTCAGAACAGCAGCCAGCTTTGGAGAAGGCTCCCCTGGAAAGGGCTTCATCAGTTCTGTGCCATGCTCTGAAAGAAGAGGCTGTTCATCATAACACCTGGAATGGAAGGTGCTCTGACTCCTCTCCTGCTGATGCTCAAGGGAAAAAGGCACTTCCAGCAGTCTCTGAACTGCAGGGACATCTTGATTTCTGTGAGAGGATTAGTACAGGAATGACACTTCTCCACCAAGGCTAAAACACCTTCCAGAAAAACGGTGGAGTGACCCAAGGTCTGTGGCCTGTTAAATCCACAACGCTGAAGAAAAGTACCTTAGTAACCACTGCAGTCCTGTCCATTAAAGTGTGGGAGCAAAGAGGTTTCCTTTCTAAGGCACGTCAGGCAATAATTGGTTACAGTGCTTTCTCCTGACCGGCTTGGGCAGGTCCTAAAAAGGAACAAACACCAAAAGTGTGGTTGCTCCAAAACCAGCCTTCTCCCTTCCATCCATCCTCCTTTCCCTCTATCCACTGGGAGCAGAGCGGGTCGGCCTGACCAGCCCCTGCCGCGACACTACGACCAGGTAACACAGAAATTAATCAATTAATTTATTATTAATAGGAGCAAAGTGTAAAAGCTGAAGGAGCTGCAGGCGTGCTGCCGAGCACGCTGCGTCCTGCCGACGTCTCCAAAGACCCCTGTGATAAAAAAACACCCAGATTCTGGAGCTCTGAAAGGTCGAGCCT
>NW_008602059.1:16868-27006 GCF_000691845.1 Merops nubicus
CTTCAGAAGGGTGAAATCTTTTCTATGTTCTTTTAGCTATTTTTTTGTTTTCTTCTGCTTTCTGCACTGCTGGATTTTGGCATCCATGAGTCACGTGAGTGTTCCTCCTCTGGCCTCCGCCCAAGCCCCCGGTTAGACTTTCTGCATCTCAATGTGCTGGTGGTGGTAGTGGTGGTAGCAGTGATGTCTGGGCTGGCACCTGCCGTTGAGTTTATACACAGAATTCTTCTGCTGCCTTTTTTTGAAAAACCACAGGGCCAGCAGAGCTGCAGCCAGCAGCAAGAGGAGGAGAATCACCACGACCGCTATGATGGCGCCTTTGCTGGAGCTGGGACAATCCTCTCCCTCGCAGGGCTGGGAGGTGGGGACGGGCTTTTCTCCCGGGCCCTGGGTGAGGTTTTCCTGCTCAGCCAGTTCCGGGGATGACGTGCCGGTAACCGCGTCCGGAGCCGGCGCCGTGGTCGCCACTTGTGCTGGGGAGGCAGTTGTCTCCTCTGCTGCTGCCTCCGGAGCGTGCTCGGAGGGGCTGACTGTCCCAGAGGTCTCTGGCACGGATGTTTTTAAGCTGGTCATGTCAAACAGCAGCGTCGTACCGGGCTCCTGGGTCACCAGCTCCAGAGCTGTAGTCGGCTGGTCCCACGCGGCGCCGTCGTAACCTCTGCTCACACTGAAGCTCTCCAGACTGCTCACTGGGGTGAGTGGGATCGGTGTCTCTTGGGCCTCTCCATCCTCAATCCCTGTCGTTGCTGCCACGATCTGTGTCAAACCTTCCTCTGGAGCCAGGCTGCCGTCGCCCTCTTCTCTTACGCCGTCGTGATTGGGTTGGTCAGTCGTGAGGATGACATCCTCCTCTGTTCCCATCGAGCCATCAACTTTATCCCCCTCCTCTTCATCCTCCTCGACCACTTCTTGTGTCACTGGGTAGCCATCCAGCCAGGACTCGTCAGTGATGGGGGCTGCGTCCATCTCCGCCGTGGTACCGTTAGCTGCCAGCACGGGCCCCAGGGGGAAGTCCTCACTGTCATAGAACAGCTTGGCCCCGTGCTCCTCGTGGGCTGGCTTCACTCCAATGTGGTTATTGCCTTCAGAGAACTGTGCCCTGCTGGAGTCATCTGTCTCTTTCACTGATTCAGGCTCACCAAAAGCCTCTGATGGAAACCAAAACAAGTTCTTTTGGCTTAGGAGTGACACGGGGGACTCGGTGGGTGCCCTGCTTCCTTCTTCAGAAGCGTCTGTGTTCTGAGTAACTCCTTTGGTGCTTCCAGTTCTTCCTCCCCCTGAGCTTTTACCGAAGGAAAGCTGCTCCTGCTGCTGCTGGTTTCCCCCTCTGCCATTGGCATGGTCATTCTCAGCAACAGGTATCGATCTGTCATCGGGGAAGTTATCTTCATAGTCAATGTGTGCCTCCGTGTCATCTGCAAACAGCAAGAAAACCCACAAAACGTTTGATTTCTCCAGAAAAGCACTGGGCTCGTTTGCTACAAGAAGCCAAGAAGAAAGGTGCAATGGGGAGTGACTTCTAGACAGTATTTTTCATTCAGTGTCACTGTTTCTTTGCAGAGGGAATGGTCCACCATAAGCTGGCAGTCACCACAAGTTTCTTTTAAAAAAAATCAAGATAGGTGTCAATGCTAACTACTACTATCTTTACAGGTTAAAAAATGTATATAAATAACTTCCTGTCTGCAGTTAGAGGGCTTATTTTTGCTTATTTTTGAATTGTTATTGGTTTTCTGTGACCTTTGCTTTCCCTAGTGTGACTCTTTTTGAACAGACTTGAGGAACGATTTTCCTCCGATTCAAGCACGAAATGGATGTGGAGAGGAAGGTACAACAGAAAGTTATCCATGGCTAATGACTTTTTTTTAAAAACCCCAAATTAGAAGGTTTACAGCAACTTCACCCCTTTTCAGCCAGCTGAAAGAACTATCCACTATTATACACTCTCATTCCACGAGAGCTCTTCAGAGGTGCATGAGGAAGACCTCACCACCAAAGCTGGCACTGAGATCTGCTCATCTTCATCTGAAGAAAGCAAGAAGCACCCATGACTGCAAGGATAGAAGACTGTCTCCAACACTTAAAGCCTAGGCAGAAAGATAACACTATCTAGAATCAACTCTCAGGCTTCCAGTCTCAACAAACTAAATTTTACCAAAAAGAAAAGAGGAAAAAACCATCAAAACTAAACTGACAAAAAAAAATGAGTGCAACAAAGAGGCAGATTCATCACAAGGTTTGAGTTTGATTTAGGAATACTCCCTGTGCCTCAACAGACCTACCACTCATCGTAAAGTAGACTTGACTCAAAGCCTGAATCTAAATGTTTGCATTTTAATGAAATAATGCATTGTGATTTATATTTCTTCCACTCTCCTCAAGCCTCAGCTCAATGAAGGATTTTCCTCACTAGACAGGCTCCTTGATTTTCAGCTCACACAAGTTTTACTCCATAGAAAGCTGATGTAATTGCTGAGATTTATGCTGGCATTAAAAGGCTTAGAAAATAGTGCCTTGGGATATGGAAAATAAAACAAACTGAATCGTGGTAAGAATTTTTCTTTTTAAGAGAGTGTTTAGTCTTTCATGAAGACAGTGAAGCAAGAGACCTGGCATGGCAGAGGAAAGGAGAAATTCACAGGAGAAGCTGTATTACAAATCAATGCACTCATAAAGCCTTATCTTTTTTTGGCTTTTTTACACTCAACCGACTTTGAATCACATTTTCATCTGGGGCCCACCTCAATTTCCAAATGAGTCACACTCTCCTTGGAGACAGCTTCCCAGACTTCTGGCAGAGCCACGTTGGGTCGACTCTTAAGAAAGATTAGAAGCACTGCTGAAGCAGTCTGACCAGAAACACCTCGTGGTGACACAGCTCACACCAGCTCACTTTTTGCCAGAGCAGCTTAAGCCAGGTGCCAGAACAGAATGAATATGAGCTAAAGGTATTTTTCTTGGAATAGTGTCCATGTCTACCAGAAACCAAAGCAGTTAGGCTGAGGAAGCTGAGATGTGTGACAGCCTGCAGAGAGTTAATGCCTCTGTGGAAGCTACCATGGGGGAGCTGGAGGTTCTCAGCAGGTCCCTTCAGCTCACAGCAAGGGTGTAGGGTGATACCTGCACACAGCAGTGCCAACCACAGTCCACCCTCCCTCCCAGCATCCTCATCTGCTCATGTGCAGTCCTCTAGATCCTCCCCAAAGCAGGAAATAGCTTCTGTCTGGTGCAAAGACAACTTCCTAGACAGAGGAATCCAGGTCTCCAAGTAGAAAGCTTCCTGGTAGGACTCTCGCTTTTCTAATTCACCCTAAAATCCTTTCCAACATGATCCCAGACTTTTGTCAAGGACTGGAGGGTGCCTCTGAACACCAAAGCATTTTAGCAGTGTACTTATGAAGCTCTGTGGGGCACTGCCCATCTCTACATAGCACTTCAAATAGCCATCAGATACTAGCCTCACTTGGTCCCTTGTCTCAAGACTTCTTCTACCTGCCATTCTCTTTGGATGGAGATGGTTCTCCAGCCATTTTGTCCTCTTACCACCCAGACTCCTGCCAAAAGCTGATACCTGGCATGCCTGCTGCACCACAGCCCAGTTTTTACATTATGGTGGCCTACTGCATGCACATGGGCATGAATAAAACCTACAGTCACAAGCTTGTTTCCTCCAGACCTGTTTCTCAGTTGGGAACATGAATGGGCACCTGGGATTCACCTTCTTGACCAGTGTGGATCTCTGGTGAATGCTCAACAACTGCCTAATATGCTTTTTATAGAATTTGAAGCTCTTCCCCTTTGGAGCCTCTTCTGCCAGGTGCTTCATGGACTTTAGGAGAAAGTCCTAGGGAGGCACCTCAGGAGAGAGCCTGTGCTCCAAGGAAGATGGGAGTCCTCAGTCCATCAGAACACATGAAGGGTTTGTTGAGCCATCAGTCACGTCTCCAACAAACCTGCTGTCCTTGGGCCTGATCCTGCACGTGTGGAACTGAATTGGTGCTTTCTTAGTGCCCAGCCAAGGGAAGAAAAAGCCCATTGTGGTCTGAGAGAGCCTGGGATGGGAGCTCATTAGGCACTGCTGGGCACCACATAAGGGAGTCTTGTTCTTGTGGCCCAAGCTGTGAAGCTGCTGGGATGTATTTTCCTCTGCAATCTCCCATATTTAGTCTTTGCTATAAACTAGACATCAACATAACTAATGTTAGCTTATGGGAGGCCAGCATGAAAGCAGCTATTGAGCTCTCTAACCATCAAAGGCAATCCAGACCTCCTCACTCTGAAGCTTTGATTTATACCATCCTGAACTGACTTACACAGTAATAATGTTTTATTCTTTCTCCTGGGCCTCAGACCTTCAGATGGAGCTTGGACTTAGTATTTAGGCAGTTTGTGTTACCATGACAATCTTTTAGTCAGCCATGAGCTTGATTTTCCAGGGGCAGCTCTCACAGCTCTTGCACTTCTAGTATTTAGGCAGTTTGTGTTACCATGACAATCTTTTAGTCAGCCATGAGCTTGATTTTCCAGGGGCAGATCTCACAACTCTTGCACTTCTTTTTTGCTCACCTCCTGAGCACTTTCCTGAGTTTTCCAGCCCCCTGAATTTTAGTCTTGCAAGACTGAAGAGCAACCCCCCCAAAGCAGATTCAGCTCTACCTCTCATCCTAGTAGTTGTAGGTTGTATTTATACACATTTTACTGATAGCAACTGATTTAAAGGTGGTTGCATCTTCCTTCTTATCCAGGCAGGTCTGGTTTTAAGAGCCAGCACTGAAACTAATTAGTCTGACACCAAAACCTTTCTATATTGGGTCATTGTTACATCTTGCCCCAGCCCTCCTCAGCTGGCAGACTCAAGGATCAATGAGTCTGGATCTGCTGTCTGAGGGATTAGTGAGCCTGAAATGAATATTGCACAGCAACAGATGCTGAAATGGCATACTACCAAAGATGGGAAGCTCAATTAAAAGGCAAAATTCTTTTAATTCAGCTTTGTCCTTGCTGGGAAGCTTCCAGTCCTAAAGGGCTTTCATGTCCTTCAGCTTTTGATCCTAATGTGACAACAGTGACCAAACAGAGACTAGCAAACCCAAGGAGGCTGCTTTTCCACACTCCAGGATCACTTTCATTTTTCTTCTAGATAGCACATTGGCATCCAAGCTCTATTTTGAGTGTTGCTATTTTGGACAGCCATAAAGTGCCCTGCATATTTTGTGGATGTATTTTTGGAGTACAGGAAATTGAAACTTAATTCTATGTAGCTCATCATCATAAATATTTCTACTGTATAAAAACCATCTTCCTTCTACTGCATAAAAACATCTTCCTTCTAAGAATCTCAGAGGAGTTACAGCAAACATGAACAAGCCAGCATCCATCTTCAAGAGTGAGAAGGAAAAGAGCATGTGGACCAGTTTGCCTGAGGTCAGATCTGTGTTCCACAGCACCCCAAAGATTCATCCATTTGACTTGGATCAGGCACATGAACCCACCTCTGGGTGTGCTGGGGAGACATTGTGTTGCCTTTTGTCTTTTGCAGGAGCTACCAGAAGGAAGATGATTTTTATTCCAGCAGGAAGCCTGCTAATATAAATAAATAACCCTTCATAATTTTTCAAACTGATTTGATTTGGCAGAATCAGTTCATGCCAGATCAATACTTTATGTTAATCTCATAAAACTGCTCTGTGACAGACCTGAAAAGAGAACCAAAGTTTGTCACAGCCATTCTTCTGACAGGCCATGGACTTATTTTGTTGCTGATTTTGTCTGTCACAATTCTCCCTTTGCACTCACAGAGGGAGAAAAAAAAGCATTCCCAAATAAGATCAAAAGACATTTTGTTTTACTCTCCCCATTCAAAAACTAAAAGCATGAAAGGGTGCTGGCTGGCCATGCTTACAGACCACATGAATGAATGAATACTTGAAAACTCAGAAAGCAGTGTTTGAAGTAATGGGAAAAGTTGAACCAGACAGAAAAGAAAGCCTAGAAGCTGCAGATGAAGCTTTTAGAGGTGGTCAAAATCAGCCCAATCCTCCTTACACTGAGATCAGAAGTATGGTCCTCAGTGTGGAGATGTCAGACCAGCTCTGAAAATCCTCAACAAGCATCCAAGTGTTGAGACATTCCTTGGCCATGCAGAAGATACCACCTCTCCTGCCATAAGCTTACAGTTGGAAAACCCCACAGCAGCCAAGGGAAAGGAGAAATAGATGGAATTCTTCTTCAGGACAGAGATGGGATGTGATTTCCCATCCAGCCCATCAGCCTTCTCTTTGAAGAAGCAAACCCTCAAGGTGGAGTTTCTCCCTCACTGAAATATTCATATTAATGCTTCTAACATGGAGCTTATGGTTCATCTGGGGAAAACCCAAAGGTCATTTTAGCAACAGCCACTTTAGTCTCTGTGCCTGCAGGCCAGCCACAGCATGGCATGGGTACATCTGCTTCCAGACCTCACCACGATGCCCCTCTTCAGGATAGATTTTGTGAAACAAATGCCTTCTCTCCACAGAAACAGAGAAAAATAATCAACTGCAAAAAAACCATGTATTTCCCTCTGCTCTGCTTAAGGTTGCTTTGTTGGGTTGAATATCCCTGTGTTTTCAGCTAGAACACAGCAGCTTTTCAGGATGAGAAATTGCAGGAAATATTAACTATACAGAGCCACTTCTTTTTTTCTTAAAAAGCATCTTGATTCAAAATCCCAGGCCATTACCTGGTGTGCACAAGGTACATTAAAGCCATTTGTCATGGACTGTTTTCTTCATTTCCAACATACTTCAACTGTATCCAGAACCCACTTAACACAGCCTCAAAAATATTTTGTTTGGTAGTGCCCATAGCCAAGTTTTGCCACATATTTTCTATTATTTGATGCATAATATATGTTTTTTTTCCATTTAATTTATGAATTTGCCAGCTGCATGGCTGCACACTTACATCCTGGGTGTCAGAATGGACTGTATCTCTTCTATCTGGATCAAAACAGAGAGGAAAGATGATCATAAAGCTACTTCAAAGCACATTTAAGGGCTGTATTTAGACACTGCTATGATGATTATTTTTTGACTCTGTTCTGGGTGAGCAACTGGGGATGTAACACAGGCCCAATGCTTTTACACAACCAAGAGAAAAGCCCAATTCTTGCTGTTGAGCCTGGTGTCCTCCCTGGGCAGCTGGGCATCATGAGCTGTGCTGCTCTAAGGCCATCAGGAACACTTCCCATCTCCAGTTGCTCACCCAGCCCAAAGGCAGAACAAGGGAACTATCCTCTTACCAGCCTCTAAACATAGCACTCCAAGGGGCACTGAAGTGGCTTGTGACCATCTCTCCTCTGAGGTCACCAGCATATCCTCTGCCAACAGGGACATAAATTCTCTGTTAAGTCTTGTCATTAACCCTCATGACAAGGAAATTACTCTCTTGCCCTGAAGCACTTCAAAAGCAGTCTGTGTGCTGAGTTCTGGAGTGCTTCATTAATTATTATTCTCCTCCCTCCCTAAAATCTGTCAGTTGTATATCAGGTTTCTTTTAAATTCTGTGGTTTTGTTCTTTTTCATTGAATTCTTACTTCTTTTAAAATAAATAATGAACCCTAATATCACATATTTCAGGATGGCTTTGTTCCTTTTCACTGAATTCTTAGGGTTTTTTTAAAAAAATGAACCCTAATATCACATATTTCAGGCTTCCTGCAAAGCCTCCTTTCTTAAAGAACTGTTATCAGGAGGATTGAATTTATAATTATTAATTGAACACAGATTATCTTTTCTATCCCAGGTCCTTAAAGTGTTTGAAAAATATTAATCAAAGGAAGCCCCTCAAAAAAACAGGAAGTCTACATTTCATTTAAAAAAAAATCATAATCCACAATATTACATCTGCTCCCAAGCTCCAGTGTTGATGTTTGTGATTTTACAGCCACACTTTCCTATTTCTTTTCTAAATATTTTTCTCTCCCCTGTGGCTGTGTGGAAGGCTCAGGGAAAAAAGAGGGGAAATAGACTATTCATCCAGGGAAAACAGGGGAACACACACAACTTCAGAGGCCTGATTCTTTCCCTTCCTTACCTGGGTGTAACACAGTTTTGTTCTATGTGAGATAAAAATCAGTATTTTCCCTAACCTCAGTAAAGGAAAAAAGTTACAACTTGGTGTGGATTATAGGAGATTAAGACCCTTTGAGTTATCATATATTGATACTCTCTTCCTTTTTTTCCTCCTTCCTCCATTCCCTGCAGTATTTTCACTTCTTCATCTGAACTTATGAAATATTTCAGAAAGATGTTGGAATTTTTAATATATATTTAATTTTTTTCCTCTCTAGACTGTTGGGATGCTTTTGAATATCTGGTTCCCTGCTACATGGACACAAATCATGTCTGCTAAGAACAAGTTTGACCTTTTCTCATGATTATCCCCTGCCTGGTGGTATATATCCATGAGTATAAATAACTCCTCACAAGCCCCTGGGGCATTAAGGAATATATAGGTTCTGAAATGGATGTGCTAACTCCAGCCCATACAGATAGCTCAGTTACCCAACAGCTGCCCATTCTTTTCCTTAAAATTTATCTATTTTATCAGAAATATCATTTTATAGGGGTGATGACTCTGAAAAAAAGATACTCTGATGACTGTTCTTAAATATTGGAAATGAGACAGCAGAATTCAGATTGCTTCCACATCTGAACTCAAGGTGCTACTTAGCTTTAGTTTATACAAGGGGAAAGTTAAAAGCATGCAGCAGAATTTAAGTAACATATAAAAGGGGATTTTCCTGAAGGTTATAAAGAAGGAAATGTCATTATTATAATTTCCTAGAGCTTTTACATTGGGGCTTGTTTTTTTTAAATAAAAGACTGATTTCCTGAGTCAAGTTATTTGGTAAGAAAAGCCACTTCCATTCCTTTTAAAGGACTAAATATCTGTTGTGTTTGTAGGCAAACCCTGAAAACATGATGCAAGATAAAAATTATCCCTTTCTATTGGGGTAAACTAAAAAATACACTTTTTTTTGTTTGTTTTTAACTTTTCCATCTGACTGTTTAGTTCTATCCCAAACTGAATTTCTGCCACTCTGTCACAGGTTTCTGTGGCACAGGCAGCTCTCAACTTACTCAGGTCTTTCATTTTCTTAACCTACCAAAAAGAAGAGGCATTTATCATATATACAAGTCCAAAAGTGCTAGAGCCACTAGTAGAAAAGGGCTAGTTAAAAGCTCAGGCTTCACAGGGAAATAAACACAGCAGAAGATACACAAAACCTGCATTGTACACCCCATCTGGTAAACAATGTCTGTGGCTCACATGCTGCCCAGGCATGGCTTTTGAACCACTCTGAAAAACACAGACCTCTGGTATTTCTTGTACCATCCATAGTAATCCCTTTCCTGGAGTAAACCAAGCAAGCACATGGAACAGTCACAAACCTCACCCAGGGACAGAACGAGCACAGACAAGGTTATAAACAGTGATTTCCAGAAAGGGCTGGTTCTGATAGGAAATACACAGATGGAGGATCTTCCCAAAGCTTATTTCCTAGTAATTAACACTCACCTTCAGTTGGACTAGACCTTTGAAGGCCCAAAGCATTCTATGATTCTCCTAAAGAAAAGGAGCACTGGGGGAATGGAAAGATGGTGGAGTGGAAGGCAGGAGCTGTGTTGGAACTGGGAGATCCTTGTGGTCCCTTCCAACCCTGACAGATTCTGATCTGTTTTAGCAGAGGACTTTAGAACCCTAAATGGCTTAATGGTTGGACTTGATCTTTAAGGTCTCTTCCAACCTAAAGGATTCTACGATTCTAAATAAAACTCAGTGAAACCCTGAAATAGAGTTAGTCATTTTAACAGATTTTTTAAAATTTAATGCAAATTAAGATGGAAAATTCCCAAGTTTTATTTTGAATGGCTCCTGCTACCCAGAAGGAAACTTTATGCTGAATAAATTACCCTCTCCTGTGGTTTAACAGCGGTGTCCACCAGGGGGTTATAAAAGCAGGGCCACTGACGCCCTGCTCACCAAGCCCTCCCGTGGTGCTGCGGATGCCCAGAGGCCCCCCTGGCAGCTGGGGGGCACCCCGGGTGTGCTGGGGGGGCTGCTGGGGGTCGGTGGGGGGCTCACCTCTGAC
>NW_008602060.1:0-15208 GCF_000691845.1 Merops nubicus
CCGCCCTCAACCCCTGGGACGTGATGCTCTGCGTGTCCGGCACGGCCATCGCCTGCGAGAACGCCCTGGTGGTGGCCATCATCTGCTACTCGCCCACCCTGCGCACCCCCATGTTCGTGCTGGTGGGCAGCCTGGCCACGGCCGACCTGCTGGCTGGCCTCGGCCTCATCCTCAACTTCGTTTTCCAGTACGTGATCCGCTCCGAGACGGTGAGCCTGCTGACGGTGGGCTTCCTCGTCGCCTCCTTCGCCGCCTCCGTGAGTAGCTTGCTGGCCATCACGGTCGATCGCTACCTCTCCCTCTACAACGCCCTCACCTACTACTCGGAGCGGACGGTGCTCTGCATCCACACCATGCTGGCGGGCGCCTGGGGGGTGTCCCTCTGCCTGGGGCTGCTGCCCGTCCTGGGCTGGAACTGCCTCCACGACCGCGCCGCCTGCAGCGTCGTCAGACCCTTGACCAAGAGCAACGTGACGCTGCTGTCCGCCTCTTTCTTCCTCATTTTCCTCATCATGCTCCATCTCTACATCGAGATCTGCAAGATCGTTTGTAGGCACGCTCACCAGATAGCTCTCCAGCAGCACTTTCTGACTGCTTCACACTATGTTGCCACCAAAAAAGGAGTCTCTACCCTCGCTATAATCCTCGGGACTTTCGGAGCCAGCTGGCTTCCTTTTGCCATCTACTGTGTAGTGGGTGACCCCAACTACCCCTCTGTGTACACATACGCCACGCTTCTACCTGCTACCTACAACTCTATGATCAACCCCATCATTTACGCCTACAGAAACCAGGAGATCCAGAGGTCCATGTGGGTGCTCTTCTGTGGCTGCTTTCAGGCTAAAGTGTCCTTTCGCTCCCGGTCCCCGAGCGATGTCTGAGTGACTTTTCTCTCTTTCGCACCGCACCCAGTGACAATCTGCCCAGTGAACGGTTCCAGTGCCTGTTCTAAACCTCAGACTACCTTGTGAAGTGGTTGGAAACATTGCTTAAGTATTAGCACTTTATACATGTTTGTATCTGTGAGAGTGGTTCGGGGTATGGAGTTTTGGGTCCCGTGACAAAAAAAACATGTGGTTGTATATAAATTTGCACATCACATTTGTAAAGTGAAGACATTCCGGTACTGCTTAATTATAGCACCTTATTTCTAGCTGCTGACCTGCCAAAACAGTGTTGCCCTTTGAAGGGCAGAGAGAAAGAAAGTTGTGTTTGTGTTGTATTCGTGTATGTGTGTCTTGAGGGGGGGGTGTATGTATGTATGTGTGTATCTATACTTTGCTGCACAATATTGATAAATTATAACATTTTGTATACAAATAAAAACCTGCAAGATGTAATATAATTTTGTGTGTTTAGATGCTTTTGGAAATAAGAGAGATGGAAAATTTACCAGTTGAGTGAAGTCTTTTTTTTTACTTTTGAAAGCTTCCCATGTAATTCTGCCTAAAGAGATCATCATTCACTATGGAGATGAAATACTGCACCAAGAAAAGCACCTTCCTGCTTGCTTGCTTGTTCTCTCCTTTAGTCTGGTGAAGAGAGAGTAAGGAAGAGCACAAACTCCTATTTATTCTTCAGCAACCAAAGAAACCAAAAGCCCAGTCAAATGGGCTGCTAATTACAGTTATTCATCAAGTTTCCAGTAGCTTTCATCTTTGAGTTGTAAGTTAGCCCTTTAAGATAATGCTCCATTAAAAAGTTATCGTACTGTGAGGAAAAATCAGGCTCTACGCTGGGCTCGCTCTTCCCCCTCTTCTAGTCTAACACTGGGAAAAAGGAAAAAAAAAAAAATAAAGTCAGTCTTCTTTCCTAAAAGCCTGTAAAATGCCACAATAAATTGACTTTCCGTACCATCTAGAGTACTGAAGTGAACCTGAACTGTTTCTCTCTCTCCTTTTTTTGGACTGCATACTGTAGAAAAATCATTTAAGTGCATCTTTGCTGTCTGCCTGTCTCAGAGCTGTACACAGTTTTCTGATAATTCTATGGCTTAGTGGCTTCAAAGAGCCCATCAGAGGTCAATGTTGTGCAGAGTTTGGAAACACTTCTTCACTCAGGTTCAACTTCACCTGTGACTTTTTTATTTAGAGCAATAACACATGCAGCAGATTTCAGAAGCAGTGTTGCTGCTTATTTATTTATAGCTATGCTACATTTATGTCCTGGTTATCTTATAGTTTAGCACTATCGTTTCAATTTGTGTTTAAGGGCTGAAACAGATCACTCTTATGGCCATAGTACCATATAAAAAGTTTGGACTAAGCTGTTTCCCCAGCTTATGACTGGGCCACGCTTGAAGCATTTGCCTGCTGGAGCAGCTGGGGCCTCAAGTATCCAAGAAGCCTCAGTGAGGCTGTGAATCAGTATTGCTGTATTTATGTCAGTGCAAGTATTATGTAAACCAGTATTATTTCTCTAATAATACAAAGATATTCCATTAAAAATACACCAACCTGTATTCCAGACTCTGCTAGCCCCATTATTTTTATCAATTCTAACAATCACAAATGTGACATTGTAATTGATTAATACTTTCAGGCAGGCACTGTTGCATTAGCGTTACAAATATGATTTAAACCAGATCTTAAGATTGGTCAAAACGCTGCTCGAATTAAGAACTCTGAAGTTGATATGAGAAATATTCCCCCCCCCCCCTTTTAAGCTCTCATCTCATGCACTTCATCTAAAAGAGGGCAAGGTCTGCCCTCTAGCCCCGTGGCTGGGTGGCACAAAGCGTGCCGAAGCGCTTTTCCCCCTGCAAAGCCAGGGAACAAACTGCTGGCTGGGGCATCCTGGCCCTGCTCTAGTAACCTGCATAGACTCGGCCAAAGCTGCTGCATCACCCACAGTAGTAACTGCTGTGAGAAAAGACCAGTGAGTGCCTCAAACTGGTGAGATCTGGCCAAACATGCTGGTAAAACTGGCAAACATGCCATCTGCTAGGCTTTAGTCTCAAATATCCTTGTCATGCCTGTGTGAACTGCAGTAAAACCATGGGCTGGAGTTGCCATTGGCTCCATTACTGTGTGTTGCCTGCAGGCAGTGCTCCACACTTGGATGCAGGTCCTCACACTCCAGCACTGCACCTGCACCCAGGTGTGAGATGGTGAGTAGGACCTGAGCAGGCTCCTGTGAGTCATAGAATCATAGAATCATTTAGGTTGAAAGGGACCTCCAAGATCATCAAGTCCAACCACCAAGCCATTAGGGCTCTAAAGTCCTCTGCTAAAACAGATCAGAATCGGTCAGGGTTGGAAGGGACCACAAGGATCCCCCAGTTCAACCCCGTCTGCCATGAGCAGGGACCCCTCCCACTAGATCAGGCTGCCCAGAGCCTCATCCAGCCTGGCCTTAAAGACGCCCAGGGATGGGGCCTCAACCACCTCCCTGGGCAACCCATTCCAGGGTCTCACCACTCTCATGGTGAAGAACTTCTTCCTCACATCCAGCCTGAATCTGCCCACTTCCAGCTTTGCCCCATTCCCCCTAGTCCTGTCGTTACTCGATATCCTAAAAAGTCCCTCCCCAGCTTTCTTGTAGGCCCCCCTAAGATACTGGAAGGCCACAGTAAGGAGTCCTGTTCTCTTCAGGCTCTGAAGAACAGTATTGACTCTAAAAGACCCTATGAGAAATGTGGTTTTTTTAGACCGTATGTGTATTTTTAGACCCTAAAGTTAGGGACACAAAATCAAAATCTGCTAGAGATCACCCCTGATACCACCTCCCTTCATTAACTCCGTTGGGATCTGGCCATCAGGGGTTTTCACCATAAATTCATTAAACAGTGACAACCTGTATAAAAAGTAGATAAAGAAAACTTCGACTGATAGAATCCTGCCTTAGTAATAAGCCACTTAATCTAAGAGTGAAAAGGACTTAGATGAGCTACTTTTCCATTTTCAGCCCAACATGTTATTTGCTTTGTTTCATTTTTTTTACCATATGACCACATTTTCAGGTTAGCACTTCTCCCAGTGATTTACTCTGTCTACAAAATAAGGCTGGATCCCTCCTGTTAAAAATGAGACACTTTTAAGTTATTTCCCCAAGCATTCTTCTTCTTTTCTAGGAAGAAAATATGGGTTAGAATGATCTTAGTAATTCATTTTGTTGGGATAATACGAATGTGGTTTTTTTTTCTATATACCATGTTCACAAAGATTTTGCTGACTCAAAATTTCTAGGAAAGACTAAAGAAAAAGGGGAGAGAGTATTGTGATAGTTTTTGGTTAGCCCTGAGAGCGGAATTGACATCAACCCACTTGCAGTAAAATACAGCCTTTCCTTTTCAAAGTGAGTCCTGATCTGCAGGGATACCTGAGTACAATAGCATCAAGCAGGCTACATAATTTCTTTTCTCCCCAAATAACATCTCACTTTAGAAAAAGAAGAGAAGAAATTCCTGACAGAGGAAGTCCAGAAATTGTGTGTAGCATGATGCTTTTATTTTTCTTGCTGATTATTTTATTGAAACAGCAGACATTTGTTTAAGAAAATGGTGTAACATTCACAGTATCTGGACCCACAAATTCCTGTTGTCAGACAATGGCGTTTTTACCTTGGTCATGAAATGATCTATGGAAGACAGAATTTCCTGGAGCCCCCATTGCCAGTCATTGGGAAGTGCGTCGCCATGACACCCACGCAGCCCTGATAGAGAGCCAGCTAGAGGGTCAGCCAGGTACCCTGTCTGATCTTCTGTTTCCAAAAGTCAATGGGCAACTCTATGCCTGCATAGAGACTGCAGATCTGCAATCGAATTTGCTGTTACCAGTGGTGAGCACACATCTTTCCTTGTCCCTGAAGACCTGTGCTCTCAATGGCTTTTGTGTTCTCATGTCATGTTCTCATGTGAGATGAGAAAACAGACACTGAGTTAGGTGCAAGGATCAGGCCCAGTGTTTGGTAATGATACATTATATGTAGCCTTTACTGAAAATGGAAATGAGATTTCCTGCTTTAACACCCTTAAAAATTCTTTGGCTTATTCTGAAGTAGATGAAATCCTGTCAGTGTCAGTCTGAAGAGCTCCCAGCCTGTTCCCACTAAATCCAGTGATGTTCTATTACACATCAGCTAAGGTAATGACAGTATCTCATTATAAAAAATTACCTTTTTGAGGCAGCAAGTCCTTGGCCTCAGCTCCAATTTTCATTAGAAACTAATGGTTTATTACTAGCCTGGAATATCTTATGGGGCTTGCAGTGACTCAAAAGGCTAGACCCTGGCAATTTGGCTTGCATGAAGTACCTCTCTCTGTGATTAGCTCTCTCATTTCAGCAGTTACAGAAAGAGCACAGCTCTGGTGAGGAAGGCCTGGTTGGGAGTCAGGCTGAAAGCCCCCCCATGCCACTTGATTTTCTGTGGGGCTTCTGCTGAAATCAGTGGTGTAACGGTGGAAACGAGACCGACTCTGCAGGCTGCTTTGTATGAGTCACTGTATATGAAAAAGCCAGCTGGATTCAAAATCACAGGTCAAACAAAACCTCTTTATTTAGCTAAGCAAACAAAAGGACAAAACACTTTTAAACCTGAAAAGTGAGTCTGTACATATTTTTATCAATGTAATGATCCACAGGTACTAAGTAACACCCAGCAAAGCACTAGAAGCTAATCTCCACTCTGCTGCTCTCATTTTAAATTTTTTAATGAGGTAAAAATAATTTCTGATAGAACAGCTGCTCTAAGCTCTTCAGCTAGCTTTTGTGGTAGTTGTTTGGAAAGAAAAAAAGACAAGAGAGAGAACACAAACCCCGTGTTTTCTCCTTCTTGCCGCTCATGGAAGCAAAGACGTGCAACTTGGAGGGCAAGAAGTGGCGGAGTGAGTGCAGTTCAGCTCTGCGTGGAGGATGAGCACATCTGAAGCTCACCTTCACCCAGGATGGGTTTGTGTGTGTGAGGGACACCTTGAGCTGTTAGGTGTCTCCCCACTGCCTGGTGCTCATTGAGTGATCTCCTCCCTGGGACCTGCTGCAGCTGAAAGCTCATGGAGCAGCTCCTGAGCTGCTGCCTTTTGCTATGGAGAGCCACACAAAACTCCCCTGGGTGGAAAACCAGCATGCCTTTCACTGCTTTCTCGATGTTTAAACTCTTTCCTTTGACTACAGAAAGATCTCCAAGAGAAAGCATTCCCCCAGGGGTAGTTTCATTTATTGAGAACAGTAACTTGGCATGGAAATAATCCAACTGCTGCTGCTGAGGCACCTGGAGAGCTGTAGAGTGCTGACTCAGAATTGACACTCTATGTGGCAACTAGTTCAGCAGAGACAGGTCTGCTCATGTGAGCTCTGTATGCTGCAAAGAAGTGTCAGAAGGCAGCAGGAGTTGAAGCAATGGTGTGGTCTCTGTGCAGGGACCACATGTTATAGCAAAGCCAAATAATGAAGGGGTTTTCCAGCAGATTCTCATTCTTTTTTTGTCGTTCTGATTTGTTGGCATCATAATACAAGTACTGGGAGACAAAGAGCAAGAGAAAAGATGATGATGATGTTGATATCTGCATTAGAGGAAGAGCTCAGTGGCATGACACAGTGTGTATGACACACAATATGGAAACAGCTCCTCTGACAGGTCTCTCTGATACATCAGCTGAATGTTGTGCCCCCTTCCAGCAATGGGCTGGTGCTGCACACAAGGCAAAAAAACCAAAACACATTTCTTCACTGTAGCATCATTTGTGTTATCGTCAATCCCAGATGCCACAAGTGGACAACCGCAAGCACAACACAGATCCCTTGAGCTGCCTAACCTACTGTGAAGGAGAAGAACAGTCCAGATCCACCTTTTCCATGCTTTTTGAACACAATTAAATTTCTAGCTGGAAGCCCAGACTTAGCAGTCACCTACAAGGTAACACCCCTCTTGCATCCCCTGCTGCCCTCTGTGCTCCTAACACAAGGTGTTGGGGCAGAGCATCTTTGCACCATCCCTCACACCTTCCTTATGGGAGGGGCTTTCTCTCCACCCAGGCAGGACCAGAGTGGGAGCCAGGCGCTGTGTCCACCATCATCCCCTGCACCTGAACCTTTAACCCCAGCCTTGGTTAAATCCATGCTCCTTGCTGTTTTCCTTAATAAACAGACTTTTTAATTTACTTCCAAAGGAGCCTGTGTTTCTATCATGCATGTTTGGATCCTGAGCAGGAACAGTTAGCATCAAATTATGGTGCTTATGAAAAAGAACAAAACCACAAAAAAAAAAAAAAAAAAAAAAAAAAAAAAAAAAAAAAACAAAAAAGGAAAAAATCAAACTAAAAAAAAAAACCCCAAACAATCAATATAATGTCTCAAAGGCACAGAAGCCAAGAGCTGGCCTCAATGTCTTCACTACTTCCTATTTATGTTTGCTGGTTTTTCCTTGTCTTTTTGTGTGCTTTGTGCCACTGATGGACCTCTACACCACTGTGTTACCTGGCGTGAGCTCTGGTTCCTGCCTCCACATCTCCGGAAAGCTGTGCCTTGTTATGGATACTTCAGTTACTGCATGTTCTCCTGAAGGTGTTGTTTCCTGCAGCAGTGTGAGACAATGAAAGCTTGCTCTCAATATCACCCACAGCTGAGCACGGTGTCAGAACCTGGCTGATGAGGAAAATACCTGGGAAAATATCTGCCAATGTCTGACTGGACTCCATTACCCAGCTTTTAGCCATTGCTGCTGCCCACAAGCATTACAGGAGGTGTTCAGTGGAACCAGCAAATCTGAATAACTTTTAAGGGAACTTTTTTCTGAGTCAAGCTCTATTTCTCTATGTGTGCATTTCTATATCACTAAGTAAACAGAAGTAACAGTTCTGTAAATAAGAAAAAGAAGCAATACTGTGTGAATAGAGCTCCTGATTCTATCTGCCTCTCCAGCTTTACTCTGAAAGGAAAGCGGATTCCTCATTTTCCTTTGTTAGCATGTAAAATCCACACAAAGGCAGATCTTAAAGATGTGTCAGCACTTAAAAGTGAGAATTGGCTGCTCAGGATAAGAATTTAAAAAAGGATTTAAGCACCTATATTCCTAAAGGTGTGCCTCTCAGCATTCTTGCTTACTGACTGGACCTACAAGTACTGATCAGTCGGCTGCTTTACACTTTTCCATGCCCTTATAGCTGACCAGAAGCAGGTGCACAGGGTGCTTTGGTTTTTCACAACCCAAGAAACCTGGAAGCTGTTTTTCCCCCTCAGCTTGGCAGGGATTGAGGAGCTCTGTGTCCTTACACCTGTGTTTCCCACACGGCTCCATTTGATCCAGGTTTTTGTCTCTGCACAGCCAGTGTTTCCACTCACTCCAGCAGAGGAAGGGGATAAACCCAGCACACTGGCAGATGAGGGTTTTTTATGCTATAGAGCTTTATCAGCACTGTTGGAAACATTTCTCTTGCACAGGGTGTTTTTGGTTCTATGATGCTGGGACAGTTTACTGCAATGCTTCAGGCACAGAGGCTGAATGGGGTCATGAGGAGGAGAATCAGCTCCAAGGGGATGAAAGAAAGAAATTTTGAGCTGGGGGAATATTTTTGTGCTTTTTTCCTGGTATTCTTTGTCTAGTTCCTGGCTGGTTAAAAACAAAGTTTTTTTCCTGGAAGGAGTTTCTCCAAGTGGCCTGCTTGTTGTGTGGTTGCTTTGGTTTGTAGCTTAATTGAAAGACTGAGATTTTTCAGGAAACATTTGGAAAAAGGTTTTAAAAGTTAGTTTGAACTTTTTGTCTTTTTTGAGATAAAGTGTATCTTGTATGGACCAGTACAGATCTTCTCACTGACAAGATGATGGAATGCAGATTAATAATTCCATTTTAAACCAAGGCAGAAGGAGAGGTTCTGGAAACATTCTCCAAGGCATAAATTGTTTAAATGAAGGTTGATTCTCCTATAAAATGTAATTAGATCTATGACACGCTTTGAATGACTGATTTTTTTTTAATCATCACCTTCTGTGACACATTATTCTTTGCATCACGGTGAGATAATGTGATTGTATACCTGCAGGCAGATATTATTTGTCACTTCCAGTTGTTGCTGGTTTTTATAGAAAGAAGTGCATCTAGGTAATATTAAGATGTTGTCAGAAGAAGTCTCTTCTGTTGGAAATTGGATGTATCACTAAATATAGGCACCTTGCTACTTCCCAATATCAGTCTCTTACTTTTGATACAGTGCAAATTTTTCTTAATCAGTAGGGAGTTAGGTTTTCCTAAAGTGTTTATCATTTATCCAGTGATGTGTTCTGTTTTAAATGTCCTTTTGCAGTGGTAAACAAAGAAAACGCAAGACAAACAAGTTAAGGGCTCCACCTTTCTGTACACTTGCTGTTCTGTAAATGTCTCCAAGAAAATAATAAAGTTGATTGAATTACACTGTCAAAATAAACAAATGAGAAAGCCTTTTCCAGAGAGAGTTTGGGGATGAAATGTGATCTGTGCACCAAGCATAAACACAAGATGCAGCCTGATGCAGCTGAAGATGGACTCCTTTCTCCCAGGGTTCTGAGCTGCTCCACGACAGGCAGAGGCCACCATATGGGAGACAGACGTTTGTAGAGCAATCCATTGTATGAGGTCCTGCTCCCAACACTGGAGTAGTGAGCCCTAAGAATAACCAGATATTGCTTTTTTTTTTTTTTTGTGAATGAGAACAGCCAAGTGCATTATTTTCATTTGAAATGAAATCGGAAAGATGAACATACTTTGCTGTAGCTGCCATGCTGCTGGGCAGCATCAGTTCTGCAGGAGATGCATTTGCAGGAAATAAAGCCTCTATGAAGCACCACCACTCTCCCAGATATTTTTAGGCAAATACCTGGCTGCTAGCTTGTCTTCTGAAATCCACCACTACGTTAGCAGCATGGAGCACTTGTTGGCTAACCAAAACATCTCCAACTTTCTTCCTTGATAAGACATTTTTAGAGGTTAGGAAAGGCTCTGGCTCTGCCTTCATTGTCATTAAAACTGGGACCTTCTGCCTATCTCATGTCCATAGTATTGGTCAGATCCATCAGAACTTCCTAACAATACTGTCCCATCTTGCCATGCTTGATCTGAAATGAGCACTTGTTACTTTACCTGAGCAGGCAGAAACACGCTGATTGTGTTTGATCCTTTACTTAGCAATGTCAATTGCTATCATGCAGGCAGCAGAATTGCTTTTGTGCCCAACCAGTTCCTTATCCTGTTTGTCTGCCAAGCTATGTGGTTGTGTTTTCACCTCTCCAGTGATTCCTTGGTGCCTCAGCCAGTGCTGAGCAGGGCACAAGCCCCTCAGCACCCCTCCTCATTTTATCCCTGACTCAAACCAAAAAGTGGGATGGTGGCAGGCAGTGCTGTGGGTACTCCCTACTTCTCACAAGTACAGCATACCATTGGACAGTTCAAGGCATGGAAGGTGTTTTCTCCCACTCTGTGGATCACTGTTGTGTAGTAACAGGTGAGAGCTGTATTCCTGCATGAAAACCTGTGTTTTGTAATACTCCTCTTCTGCAGGACAAAGAAAATGTTGATGTGAGAAAATGAGGTAGCAATGAAATTTACTTGGGAGGTACCAAAGAGCATCAGAGAAGTCATTTACTTCTGTAACAAGGTATTTGTGCACAGAACACAGATAGGATGCATGTCGTCTGTTCCCATTTTGGGAACATCCATACATGTCTATTATTCCTATTGCTCTCTCTTGCCCTGACACCTCTTTCACCTTTGTTTCTGCCCCAGAGGTTGACTTAGCTTTTCTCTTCTCTAAAGGCGCTGTGACAATGTTGGGTTTCCTGTTCTTGATGTGAACTGTCTCTCCTCAAACACGTCTCCCTTCTCCTCTCTTTTTAGATGCTGCTGCTCCTTCTCTCAGAGGAGTTTCACAAGTAACGAGTCAGGTGGATGCCACTTCAGAGGGGATTGCTCCGAGAGAGACAATGTTAATTATGTGTCATTCATGCTTTTGCTATACCTGGGAAAATTAAAATGAGAGGCATCTGTGGGCTAGTCTATCAGAAATGCAAACAAAAATGACTGGGTCTATCATATCTGCAGCTCTGTCTCCCAGTGCTCCTCAGAAACATCTCTAAGCAACTGGTGGAGTTGTTTCTCTGTCTTTTGTAAGTCATCTACTGCCAGAGGTAAAAAGACACAACAGGGGTGGTATTTTTCAGGATACTCAGTATACTACACTCCTAAGGGCTTCAGAGCAAACATCAAAGGCTTAGTCTGCCTCACTGTTATGTGCTGATTTGTGGCCAGGATAGGCCTAAAGGGCATGCCATGCTGTTGGGCTACCTCAAGGACATCTTCAAGATCTGCCTTTGGGGCACAATAGACAGTGCAATACCCCACAGATCATTTTTTCCAGGTGCCAGGGTAGGAACAGAACAGATTAATGTGGATGCAGCAGTGGAGTCACACATACAGAGCACAGCCAACATGCAGGTGTGTTCAGGCTGGTCTAAAAAACATCACGAGATGCTTTTGCACATATCAGAGAGGTCAGTCAGACCCTTTGGTGAACACTACTTCTCTGTGACAGCACTTATCGTGATGATTCCCTTTTAATTTGGACACACAAGCCTGGCCACTTGGCTGCAGACAGGAGGCAGAGGGAAGGGGGAAAACTGGGCAAGATGGGGAGGCCAACCCTGCTCAGGGGAGCTGTGGCAGCCAGCTCTACCACAAGACCCCTCAGCAGCACCCTTGGGGAGGTAGGTGCCTTGTCTCTCCAACTTGGGTCACACAAACCCCAAGTCTGGGGCAAGTGGTGGTGTCATGCTTCTCAGGGGCCGCCCTCCCCACCCTGTCTTGCTGCCTCTCAGAGATGCTCCAGTCATGGCCTGTAATTTCCTGGCCTTCTTAATCAGAAACTGAGACTGAGAAATCCATGTTTATGTCCCTGAATGTATCACCCACAGGCAATAAACATATATTTTAAACAGCCTAAGCCAACTTTTAAATCATCTTGCCTTCACTCTGTTCCCCAATGCCTTAATATTATTTTTATAACTTTTTCTGTCCTGGTATCACCTCTCTTTGCTTCTACAAAGAAGAGAAGCTGCTGTTCCTGCTTCTTAATATTACTCTCAGGTGACCTCCCTTTAAAGTTTATGATCCTACATAAATCCATAGCAACAGTTTCTCGGCTGTTCCAGCTCTTTGGGCTATCGATCAGCTGCGATGTGCCCGCTGTGCTGTGGTTAACTAGGTCCATTCCCCCAGTTCACCCCAAGCAAAGGAGAGACAACTACTGCTCGATGCAGTTTCCCATCAAGCTGCAATTCTCAAGAGCTTCTTGCACACCTCATCCATCACATAGACGTTGTCCATCTTTCTGCAAGATCCTTTATGCCATGACTCAACAGTGGTGGTTTATAACTTCGGAAAATGTTCCTGTGTAGAGAGATACAGTGGAAACCTTTGTGTTTTATATTACTCTTCTGCTTTTAATTGTTAAGATCTTACCTGGAGCTGACACAGGCAGCATGACCACTGAATCTGCACAGCCTGAGAGCCTTTTTACTGCTTGTTTGTGCCTCCTTCCATGTTGTTGAGTTGATTTTATTTCTTTTTCTTTCTACAAATATGACAGCTTTTTATGCAAATGCCCTTCATAACTACAGTGGAGGAAGAAAGCCTGATACAAATCCTAATTCTTCTGTGTAGCCTCTCAAGAGCATTGAGCTCATAAGCAAGGGAGGAGAGCTTGGTTTGGGTGCAATTTCTCTGTAAAGCCCCCTGGGAGAGCAACCACTGGGCATGTGCTGCTGGAGCAGGAGAATGTACTGAGTCATGTTTCACAAGTGTCTGTCTCAGTCAAAGTGTGATTCAATTTTTTTCATAAATTACTTGGGTGATGGAGCAGGGACAATGCTTACTCAGTGTGCAGCTATCAGGCAACTAGGAGGGGCTGCATTTACCTTGGAGGACTGATCTGGTGTTCAACACAATCTTATCAGGTCTGAAAGAAAGTTTGGGTTAAAAAGAAAGAAGATAAACTATTAGGGATAAGCACAGCAACTCAGTAGTGCAAGTCAAAGACGGGGTGTGACTGGTCATGTAACAAACCCATCAAGGAATATCAAGAGCTGAGCTTGGTCTACAGCATCACTTCACCAGTTGCGAAGGTTCAGGTGGGTTCCTTCAGTATGTGAAAGCTGGTGTAAAAGTGGAAGAAATCTTATGCATCCAATATCCATGACTTGTAGCACAATGAATGATGAGCTTGAGTGACAGCAAGGAAGAGTCAGGCTTGACACGGGAAAATGGCCAGAAATAAAGGGCCGCTGGAATGATCTGTGTAGGGATGCTGTGGGGGCCTCCATCCCTGGAAAACTCTCACAGCAAGTCACAAATGTTTACCAGAAACAAAATAGGGAGAATAAGTTTGTCTCCAAACAAAGCAACAGATTAAATAAACTTGTGAGGTCTCTTCCAGTGCTATTTTAGTATGTCACTGTTATAGTCACATGTACTTCTTTAATTTGCTGTTTGCAAATACTTGAGTAGCAGGTAGTCACACACTGCAGATGCTACAGTTCTCTACTTGCTGTTTAGGCCAGACGTTTTGATTACTTTGTTATGTATTGCTGGCCTCCTAGGGCCAGCAATTCTCCCAATTCATACAATGTCTAGACACCAAAATGGAGCCTGTACAAGCAGAATTGTTTATGAATAAATATGGTGGGTTTTTTCGCTAGAATATTTCCTGTGGAGTGTCAACATCTTCTTAATCAAGCATTGAACTCAGAGTCTGCAGGTGTGTTTATACACATATCTTTTTAAATCAAGTTTTCTTTTGCTGGACTTCCTTGCACGCAAGCCCATTGCTAGGAGGGAGTACTACAAATCATCCCTCGCAGTAGGAGTAGCTTTGCTACATTTCCTGCAATGATTACACCCAGCTGACCTCCAAGTAGTTACAGAGAAATGACTGAAGTCATCTGAGGACAGCTGTACCTGCAGGTACAACCTGAAGCACTCTTTTTCTTTGAGATGCCGTGCAAAAAATTATCAAGTAAAACATCTTCCCTCTTTAGCTAAAGCTGGGCTTGGAAACTGATGACAAATAAATAACAGTCTAGGAAAAATATCCCAAGTAGAGTGATTTCCATGGAAATGTTCTTTATTCCAGATTATCTACAAAGGGTGGGAGGGAAGAGTTATTGAATTACTGCAAGCTCCTATTACTAGACTGCCAGCTCCTGTTCACCATCGACACGGTGTGAGCAGCTGCTTGCCAGGCAGAGCAAAGGGCCTGCAGTGAGCAGGGGCTGCTGCCACCAAAAATAGCAGGGCGTGGAAGAAAATCTCCTTGAGATACTCAGATCTGTTGTACATGCTCTGTAGCAACTGGCATAGCACTACAGAGACTGCAAATTAAATCACAAAGGTGCAGAAGAACAAACAGGGTCACATTCTAGTCCACGTTATTAGGACACAGCCATTAATTTTAATTAATGGTAATTGCAATGTAATGGTGTCTGACAGCAGAAATAAGGTAGGTGTGCATGTGCATACGTGCACAAGTCAGTGTCTGCAACCTCAGAGGACAGAACTTTAGGCTTTGACAGAAAGGTCAGGGTAGGAGGGACCTTAAAGGATCACACCCAGTTCTTTTCCTGGTCAGGCCAATCAGGAAACCTCTAGAAACAATCAGAAAATAATGCCGTCCCTATGACAAACTTTGGTCAAGTTTTGCTGAGAAAACTGGAGTAAAACAAAGTGTCTTCATGAAGTTTGGTCCCCAAATTGCCAAAAAACTCCTCCAACTTCTACAGATTATAAATACAAAGCAAATAAGGGAATCGATACGTAATAATGTAGCAGATAACAAGGTGACAAGTGAGAAGCTGCATGTGTTCATCCAGGATAGATCACATCAGACAAAATCAATAGCTGCCTTTGTCAAAGCTATAGGCTTGGTGACAACATTAGGCATTTATCTAAATTATAGTAACTTTCGACAAAGAACCTTGTAGAACACCTGGGGAGAGGCAATCAACTCATGCTCCCAAGTTTGAATTAGACAAATTTTGTTAGCTAAAAAAAAAAGCAAGAATTCATTTTTTTCTAGACCTTCTGAGGGATGTTGACAGGATGCATTTCTGAATGTGGATGAGGGGCCAGATACTGTCCAACACCCACAGAGCTGCATGGTGCAGTGATCACCCCATGCAGAAACCCTACTCATTCACTGCCTTGCATGTTGAGTGAAAGCCTTTATATGAGCCAGCAGTGTGCACCTGCAGCC
>NW_008602061.1:0-33399 GCF_000691845.1 Merops nubicus
CATCTACCGTGGCAGACTCCTCCTTTGGCCCGCCTTCACACAGACTGCTATGTAATCATCGAATAAACTTGATAAAAATATCATAGAATGGTTTGAGTTGGAAGGGACCTCAAAAGTTCATTTAGTCCAAATCCCTGCAGTAATCAGGGACATCCCCAACTAGACCAGGTTGCTCAGAACCCCATCAAGCTTGACCTTGAATGTCTCCAGGGATGGGGCCTCCACCACCTCTTTGGGCAGCCTGTTCCAGTGTCAAACCACCCTCATAGTAGAGAACTTCCTCCTAATGTCTAATCTAAATCTACCCTGCTCAAGTTTAAAGCCATCGCCCCTCATCCTGTTGCTACATGCCCTTGTAAGAGGCCCTTCCCCAGAAGGTACATAAAAATATACCTGAAAAATGCTGAAAAGGGTATCTCCACAGCCCCTAACTATATCTGAATATATACTATACTGGAAAGAAAGATCACAGAGTTCTACATTTCTTCTGGCTCCTAAGAAGTGTAACACTGTTCTCCCAGCCTTAGTTAATGTTTTTGTGCTGAATACATACATTACAGCTTATTGTTATAAAGTGTGTGAAAATGCACAGAAACAGAGTGAATCAATATCCTTACTTTAAAAAAAGTAGCTACATGCAAATTTGGAAATGTAGCAAATGAATTATTTGATAATGCTTTTCAAAAAGATCAGTTGCACACTGCATTGGAGTGCCTTCCTGAACCACACCTAACATTTCAAGTAACAACAGTTCTTTGTTAGGCTGAGACAGCAACAGCAAAAATGGGATGTTAAAGGTAGAAGAGGCACTGCTCAAGTGATTCAATGGTAACAGATGAAACCTTCAGCCATGGATTATTGAAAGTTGCAAGGCTACAAATAAAGAACCAAAACCCCAGTAAATCTGATATAAACAGTAAAAAAAATAATGCTACTTCTGTGAATCTACGCAACACATTACAGGGTATACCATATGTTACCCAAAGGCAGCTCAATTCAAACTTTTCAGGAATAATGAGCATTTGGCTAAGATTTGTCATTATACACTAGCTAAGTAACAAATAACTGTCAGATACTACTTACTGCTTTAAACTGGGCTAGAAATGGTTCCAATAAGTCATGGAGGAAATTATATGTAGTGTTAATGTTCCAAGCCTATCAAAAGAACAAGCTGATATTGTTAAGCATCCACTAAACTGTCTCTGAGGACAACGTGTATTTATTTGCAGTGCTTTAGAGTAGTGATTTTCAAATTACAAGTTATAAAGCACAGAGTTCTATAACTATTGATTACTTCAAAGATTCCACAGGACATCATGTGGAAAACCACAATGACTATATGATGTTTATATATATTAAAAAGCATATGCAATAAACACAGAACATCTAAAAGCAAGCTAAGGTCCAATAGGATACAGTTAGTTGTTCAATATTTTCTGCAAATAGAAAGAGGAGAAAGCTACATTCAGAAGTGTAGCCTTTCTTGAACTTAAATTATTTATAAAAAGATACTCAATTTTTACACAAGTTTCAGCACCAAAAGGGACTTTCAGTTTCATAGATAACTGTTTGATGTTTATTTTGAATAGTAAATATTTTATGCCTCAAATCTAAATAGTCTCAAATTCAGCACCTACTTAGTTTGATCCTGTGTTAAAATCACTATGATAGCCAGTATGTCCCAATATGGACTGAAACTAGTCCTTGGAAAAGCACTATATTTCTGTCATTTTGAGAACCAAAGTAAGAACTCTCTCACTGCTCAGAAGTTCTTGCTTGTAAATGAACTAAAGAAAAATTGGAAACCTATATTCTGGCAGAACACTCTGAATGACAGCCAGTCCAGCTCCTTACTAAAAGAAGTTCTATTTAAATAAGGTTGCCCAGGGCTGTGTCCAGTACAATCTTGAACACCTCCAACGAAGGACAACATATCTGGGCAACTTGCTCTAGCATGCTGACCACCCTCATGGCAGCTTTTCTTTCATTTTATCTAATTGCAATTTTCCACATTCCAACTTGTGTCTGTTGTCTCCCATCTGATTGCTGTGCACTTCCATGTAGTCTTATCCCATCTTCTCTGTATGCTCGGGTTGGTAGTTGTAGACAATGATAAGGTCTCCCATTTGTTTTTTCTTCTTAAAGCTCAACGGACCCAGCCTTCTCAGCCTCTCTTTGTATATCACATGCTTCTATCCCTTCTTCTGCAGAGCTTCTTCCTAGATAGCCAGCCCCCAGTCTATACTGTTGAATAGGGGTGTTCCATTCTCAATGCAAAACTTTGCATTTGCTTTTATTGAAATAATTACATTCCTATCAGTCCATTTCTCTAGCTAATCCAGGTCTCTTTGAAAGACAAAGCTGCTAAGCCAGAACCATCAATTAGATACTGTCATAGAATCATAGAATATCTGGGCTGGAAAGGACCTCCAAAGTCATCTAGTCCAACCCCCCCCCACCATAAGCAGGGATACCTCACACTAGACCAAGCTACTCAGAGCTTCATCTAGCCTGATCTTGAATGTCTCCAGGGATGGGGCCTCCACCACCTGTCTGGGCAACCTATTCCAGGGATCTATCACCCTCATACTGAAGAACTTTTTCCTAACGTCTAACCTAACTCTACCCTTTTCTAGCTTAAAGCCATTACCCCTAGTCCCGTCACTACAAACCCTTGTGAATAGATCCTCCCCTGCTTTCTTGTAGGTTTCCCCCAGAGCCTCCTCTTCTCCAGGCTGAACAGCCCCAGCTCCCTCAGCCTGTCCTCACAGGAGAGCTGCTCCAGCCTCTGATCATTTTTGTGGCTCTCCTCTGGACATGTTCCAACAGCTCCATGTCCTTCTTGTGCTGGGGGCTCCAGAGCTGGACACAGCACTCCAGGTGAGGTCTCACCAGGGCAGAGTAGAGCAGCAGGATCACCTCTCCTGTTCTGCTGACCACGCTTCTTTTGATGCAGCCCAGGATCTGGTCGGCCTTCTGGGCTGTCGCTGCACCCATGTCCAGCTCATGTCTGCTGCTCATGTCCAGCTTCTCACTTACTAGTACCCCCAGATCTTTTTCCAATGGACTGCTTTCTAACTTGTCCTCTCCCAGCCTGTATTGGTAATGTTGGTTGCCCCTCCCCAGAAGCAGGACCCTGCACTTGGTCTTGTTGAACCTCATGAGGTTCACCTGAGCCCACCTCTCCAGCCTGTCCAAGTCCCTCTGGATGGCCTCCCGTCCCTCTGGCATGTCAGCTGCACCACCCAGCTCAGTATCCTCAGCACACTTGCTGAGGGTGCACTCGATGCCACTGTCTGTGTCATTGATGAAGATGTTAAACACCACCGGTCCCAGTATGGACCCTGAGGGACACCACTTGTCCACAAGCTTACCTAGAGTGCACTCCATTCCTTCATCAGGATCATTAAAGTAGACATTTAGTTGTGTTGGTCTCAATACTGATCCCTGAAAAATGCTACCAGTTACTGGGCACTGGCTGGATTTTGCATCACAGATCACACCTCTTTCATTCCACCAGGTCAGCTAGCTGTCCTTCCTGTCCATCCACCTTACTTTTCACCCACCTAGCCCACATCTTATCAATTCGGTAATAAAGTGATTATGTGAGATTATGTCCAGATCTATAACACCCACTGCTCTTCTCTTGCCCACAGCATCAGTGACTGTGTAGAAAGCAATGGGGTGGGTCAGGCATGATTTATCTTTAGTAAATCTACACTGGCTGCTCCAAAGAACCTTCTTGTTCTTCATATGTAGTAGGTCTTACTGTACAACCTTCCCAGGGACTTAGGTAAGGCTGACAGTCTCCTTGACCCTCCTTTTGTGTTGTTATTTGAACATGAATCACAGAATCATAAAATCATGAAAGTGATTTTTGCCTTTTTCAGGTCATCAGGAACCTCCCCCAGTTGCCATGAGCTTTTGAAAAAAACCCAATTCAGTCTTATGATGACGCCAGCCAGCTCCTTTAGTACTCTCAGTGCAAATGCTAGATTGTGCACCTAGAACAAAGTAATGCTGGGCAGAATTATGAACTGGGAAAAGAATGGTTGGAAAGCAGCCCTGCAGAAAGGTATCTGGGGATGATGGTGGACAGCAGGTTCAATATGAGTCAGCAGTGTGCCCTGGCAGCCAAGAGGGAAAACCTCCCCCTGGGGTGCATCAAACAGAGCTTTACCAGCTGGTCAGAAGAGGTGATTATCCCTCTGTGTTCAGTATTGGTGTGGTCTCACCTTGAGTACTGTGTACAGTTCTGGACGCTACAATTTAAGAAGGATGTGAATGCATCCAGAGGAGGGCAACAAAATTTGTGAAAGGGCTGGAAGGCACACTCTAGGAAGAGTGGCCAAGGACTTTGGGTTTGTCTAGTTTGGAGAAAAGGGAGCTGAGGGGTAACCTCATTGCTCTCTACAACTTCCTGAGGGGGGGAAGTGGAGAGGGAGGTATTGAACTCTTTTCCCTGGTATCCAGTGACAAGATGCATGGAAATGGTTCAAAGCTGTGCCAGGGGAGGTTTAAACTGGACATTAAGAAGCATTTCTACACTAAGAAGATGACTAAACACTGGAACAGGCTTCCTAGAGAGACAGTCAATGCCCCAAGCCTGTCAGTGTTAGAGAGGCTTTTGGACAATGCCTTTAATACTATGCTTTAACTTTTGGTCAGCCCTGAATGGGTCAGGCAGTTGGACTAGATGATTGTTGTTTCCAACTGAAATCTATTCTATTCTAGTCTGGTCTAGTCTAGTCTTTCATTCTTTTCCCTGTCTCTTGTCACTATGTCCCCTGTCCCACTGAGCAAAGGATCAACATTCTCCTTAGCCTCCCTTCTGCTCCTGGTTCACTTACAGAAGTGATTCTCGGTGCCTTTCAGGTCCCCTCACTAGTTTCAACTCCAGCTGAGTTTTAGCTTTGTTGATTCCATTCCTGTATTCATCAGCAATGTCTTTGCATTCATATCAAATAACCTGTCCCTTCTTCCACATATACTTCATAGATCCTTTTTGCATTAAATGTCAGTCAGAAGCTCTGTGTTCATCCATGCTGGCCTTCTGCCATACTTGCTCAGCTACTACATACTGAAATGAACACTTGCGCTGCTCTCAAGAGCATATTTGATGATCAAACAACTAGATTATTATATGATGCATACTATAGACGGAACTACAAGGTGGTGGTGTTTTATAAACCTACACCTATCTTTATCAGATTAATCACAAACAATAATATAAATTGTAGTTCCGTATGTTGCTGGTATCGCTACTGCAATTACAGCAGACTAACTTATGGTTTGGTACAGATGCTATGCAGTCGATGTTGAAATGACCCCTTGATAAGCACTTCATCTGGGGGACCTCAAGAAAAGCTCAGGAAAAAAAAATTATGCTTTACTAAAGTTACGTATCTCTGGAATCCATAATGTTCGCTAAGAATGAATACTGGAGAAGCTCTTAAGGTTTATGAGACTCATACTAAGACAATGATGAGTCAGGTACTGTTGTTACTATATTTATGTTTACACAATTCGGCACAGGAAAAGTGATTGACATTTGTATGTTACCTTGATCACAAAATACATGACTGTTACTATGCTATTATTCCGATAGATTGTTTCATTAAATGGCCAAAAAGATTTACATCGCAACTCACGTCTGCTGCTGTCTTCTCCTTCCTCTCTACTGTTTTTGTCAGAAACAAAAAATCACATCAAAATTAGTATCCAATTATAGATCATAATTTACTTCCTTTGAATTTGAAACTTTTCTGAGATAAAAGAATCTAGCACAAAAGATCATCAGAGTACTACCCTAAAGTCAATAAAGAAATCAATTTCTTCAACAGGATAATTCTTTCTGAAAGACAATACATTCCCTGTTAATCTGGAAGGAAAATATTAGATAAACTCCCTGTAAACTTCTTACAAATTTACAGAGCTGTGAAGCTGCACAATACTGAGCATTTCTACAAGCAAGTTGTTCATATTCTTCACTTTTTCTTCTTGAGTTCAAAATTAATAACAAAAGTAAAGTCTGATCTGTGTTCTGCAAATTCAGATGACCCATTGTATTGGGCATACAATATTACTATGCACTTTGAAAAACCAGTTCCAGTACGAAAAGTGTCACAGTGGGGATGTTTTCTGCCAAGTGCTGATTTTACAATATTGATGCAAGACAGAAGAGCACATTTCTTACATGAAATGACCTCTGCATTACTCTTCATTCCTCTTGTCTTGTGAAAACACAGGAATGCTTTGTCTCGTTTCCTCACACTTATGGAGAGTACTTTGATCACCATTCAGATCTGGCTGCATAATAGCCCTTTACAACTTACTCACTAGACTTGAAAAGGCTCAGAGGAAAGATGACAGGCATAACTGCTAGCACCACAACTTTTAGAGCTATCTGAATGCTTCTGACAACCCATCACTGTTTTTTAAAAGAAACAAATTCAGGGTACAATCTAATCTCTCACACAGTATTAGTCCTATCTACTTTCCAGCAACCTCTCCAATCTCTTTAGGCAGAATTAGCTGATTTAAGTTTCAGTGCTACGGAGATTAATGGCAGCTTTATTTTCTGTTCAAAGTGAACTTCAAAAATCCAGTGACACAACCCACATTTTTTTCTGCGAAATCTTTAGAAAGAAATAAGATTTAATGTGTCTTTCAGATCTGTTAAAAAATAAATATAATAATTCAGAGTTGTTTTTTTTTTTTTTTTTTCCTGAGGTCAATTGCTAATTATGGCAAGCAGAAATGGAAGATCAGAATACAGTTTTGTGTTCTCTGAAAGATAAACAAGAAAGTCCTCATAAAACAAAACAAAACAAAACAAAAAAAAACAACAACAACTACAAAAAAAACAGTGACTTTTTAATTCAAGGAAGTCACCAGCAGGTCATCTGTGTTAATGCTGACACCGACAAGAAAAAAATCTTTTGTCATTGTAGATAGAATTGGCTGGGATAGAGTTCATTTTCCCCACAGTAGCTAGCATGGGGCTGTTTTAGATTTGTGCTGAAAACAGTGTTGATTACACAGGGATGGTTTAGCTAGTGCTGAGCAGTGCTTACACAGGGTCAAGGCCTTTTCTGCTTCTCACATCACCCTAGCAGTGAGTAGGTTGGGCGTGCACAAGCAGTTGGACCCAACTGACCAAAGGGATATCTCATACCATATGATGTTATGCTCAGCATATAAAATTGGAGGAAGAAGGAAGGGTGAATATTTGAAGTGATGGCATTTTGTCTTCCTAATTAACTCCTACGTATGATAGAGCCCTACTGTCCCAGAGATAGCTGAACTCCTGTCTGCTGATGGGAAGCAGTGAATGAATTCTTTGTTTTGCTTTGTCTGCACACGTGGGCTTTATCTCAGCCCATTTGTTTTCTCACTTTTAACCTTCCAACTCTTTCCTCCATCATACCAGAGGGGAGTGGGTCAGCAGTTCTGTGGAGCTGAGTTACTGGCTGCGGTTAAACCACAACAGTCATTCACATTTCAATTACATTTGAACAAAAAAGAACATCCAAAATTACACAACTGTAAGCATATTTGTTAGATTCAAGATTCCTTAAGAATGGAAGATGCATGTCTTAAGCTGAAGAAAAATTGTGTCCTCTTCACAGAGCATTAATAGGAAAATATAAGAAATCCAAGAATCATGTGGCTGGATTATATTCAGCACTTTAGAAACTGTAGTGGCAGTGCATAGTTACTTTTCTTCAGCAGGTGGAGTGAGGACAGTTGTAAGTGGGAGATTTGGAAAACTTGCACTCAGTACTGATTTACATATTTTCATATAGATATTGTTATGATATAATTAAAGCACTGGGAGTTAAAAACATGATAAAATTCCAGATAAAGAAAAATATCAGTGGCAGCAATCCTGGAAGAATCTTTTGCAGAAGCAGTATTAGTGCTAAGGTAGTGATAGAATATTTTATGTATGGCATCACAAGAATATGACAACATGACCTTTATTTCTCCATGCTTCAGACTCACTATAAAATTTGCCTAAAAAATATAAGCATATGGGAAAGACAATTTCAACCACTACTCAATATTTCAGTTACCTTATTAGTACTATAGAAAATCTAAATCATGTCTTCAATATCATTATTGTAAGTTCAATGTTTGCCTGGTGGGTATAATATTTTAATAAAAGAAATTTCATGAGCAACAGTACTAATTTTCCCATCTCCAGATAGCAACTACAGAAACCCAAGAAAAAATATACTACACTAGAATTTTAAAAAGTATGAAAAAGAGAAAGAAAAAAAAAAGGTTAAAAAAGACAGAAAAAAAAAGCAATGTAAATTTCTACTTAATCACCTGAAGAAAAACTGAGTAGGTTGAAGTATGCATATGACATGGCCTCATCTGTTAAACAAAAAATAGCAAAACAGTCATTAGAACCATAACACATTAGTGAGGCTTTGTTGTTTATTATGTTGTTGCCAGAATCCTCTCAGTATGTAAAATGGTCGCTTTGCTAATCCACATATTTATAACTTGCAAAACACTCTAAAGTCTATGCATTTGTCAACAAAAATTTAAGAGGAATGTTGTGAGGTTTCAGGTTGACTTAATTACATTTGCAAAGTATACCACACTCTAATACTGCATAATATCCCAGTAGATGTAACTTATTAAAAGCTAGGGATGACCAGCATCTACTTAGGAGCCAGTTACAACATTAGGTTTTAAAATTTAGTTATAATGAGGCAAACAAATGAGTAGTTTTTCAACAGATTTTTATTTGAAGCCAAACTCTGAAATCCAGACTTAATATATGCCTTCCCACTGCTCAATGAAAGCTGGATCAAACTTATTTTACAGCCGCCTTAAAAATAAAAAAAAACCCACTTGTTTTCTTTTTTTTACTGCAGGCCATTGGTACTCTATGGCAACTGAAATCTTCAGTCATGTGTTAAGACACCTAAATATCCTATACAGCACATCAGAAAGATTAGCACGCTAAGTATGGGACAAGGCTAGCGTATAAACAGGAAGCTACCTGCGTTTGGCGGGCAGAAATCTTGATAAGAATTTCTGTAACAAAAAGATTGGAAGGAAACTTCTCCCTTCCCTACAGACCCACAGCTAAGTATCACATCTAGGATTAGGTGGCTACATCAGCAGGTCCTTTCTCAGATAACTGCTTTAAAAAGTGAAAATGCAGCCAATATTCAAGCCCAGGAACTTGGTAGCTAAGCTACTCAGCTACATAACAGGAGAGGGAAAATAAAATAAAAAAAAACAAACAACAAAAAACCCACACAAACCACACACACAAAAAAAACCACCAAACAAATAAATAAAAAATAAAATAAAAAAAATCTCCAAGATGCCTCTTTTGCCTTATTACACGAAGCATTTCAACTTGTCACTACATGGCTGGTACCATCACGAGGGTTTTGTTTTTTATGACAGTTGGACATCCTTTGATTACTGTAACCTACTAGGGAAGAATGGAATCCACCTGTCTAGAAGAGGCAAGGGAATCTTTGGCAGCAGGCTGAACAACTTGGTGAGGTGGGCTTTGAACTGAAGAACTCTGTGGACAGGGTGCAAAATGCCATCCCATCTAATTTGGGAATAGCCAGACCAGAGCAGCAACAAATGTTCCTTAGCTGCCTTCAAAGATAAGAACCAGAAGACCAACCACCTCAAGGGTGTGTACATATATGGTGAATCCTCTTGCACACCTCCAGGAAAACCTTGCTCAACGAAGACTCTGAAATACCTGTACACCAACACATACAGCATGGGGAACAGACAGGAAGAATTAGAGAGCTGGATGAAGTCACAGGGCCATGATCACATTGCAGTTACAGACATGGAGGGACAACTTGCATGACTGGAATATGGTCATGGAAAGCTACATACTTTTTAGGAAAGACAGACCAGCAAGGTGAGGTGGTGCAGTTGCTCTTTATGCAAGAGGGCAACCAGAATGTATCGAGCTTTGCCTCAGGGGCAGTGAAGAACAAGCAGAGAGCTTACAGGTATGAATTATAGGGCAAGCTAATATGGGTGACACTGTTGTGGGTGTTTATTGCAGGCTACCTGATCAGGAAGAGAAAGTCAATGAGGCCTTCTGCAGACAGCTAGATGTAGACTCACAACCACAGGTCCCAATTCTCACGGGGGACTTCGAGCACTCTGACATTTACTGCAAAGACAACACAGCTCGACACACAGAGTCCAGGAGGTTCCTGCAGTGCACTGATAACTTCTTGACAAGGTGATGAAAGAGCCAAGGAGGAGAGGTACGCTGTTGGACCTTGTACTAACAAACAAATGAGGTCTGGTTGGGCATGTGAAGTCTGGAGCAGCCTTGGTTGCATGAGGTGGTGGAGTTCAGGGTCCTATACGGAAGAAACAGGGCCATATGTAGTTTTACGACCCTGGACTTCAGGAGAGCTAACTTTGGCTTCTTCAAAGTCCTGCGTGGAGGAATAACACAGATTATGGCTCTAGAAGTGCGAGGGAGTCTCCAAGAGAGCTGGTCAATATTCAAGCACCACCTCTTCCAAGCTCAAGATAGGTGCATCCCTATGAGTAAGAAATCAAGCAAAGAGGCAGGAGACCTGTGTGAAAGAGGAAGAAGCTTTTGAAAAAAACTCAAATGGAATAAGGAAGTTTACAGAATGTGAAAGAAGGGTCTGGTCATTTGGGACAAATATAGGAACCTTGCCTGAGTATGCAGGGATGCAGCGAGGAAAGCTAAGACCCTGTTGGAATTATATCTGGCAAATATGTAAAAGACAACAAGAAGGGCTTCTTCAAGTACATCAGTAGGAAAAGGAAGACAGGGGAAAATGTGGACGGGCTGAATGCGGTGGGTGCCCTGGAGACAGAATACCGGGAAGGTGGAGTTTCTGAATGCCACCTTTGATTCAGTCTTTACTGCTAAAACCCCAGACCCTGGAGGTAAGAGATAAAGTCTGGAGAAAGTCTTTCCCTTAATGGAGGAGGATTGGGTTAAGATCACTTAAGCAAACTGAACACCCACAAATCTGTGCTGTGGGAGCTGTCAGATGTTATTGCTGTGCCACTCTCCATCATCTTTGAAAGGTCGGGAAGAGCAGGAACGATGCCTGAGGACGAGAGGTAAACCAAGAGATATTCAAAACCACCTGGATATGGTTCTGTGGATCCTGCTCTAGATGAACCTGCTTTAGGAGGTGGTCTCCAGAGGTCCTTTTCAACCCTTACCATTCTGGTAATTAATCATTCTATGATTAGAACTTCCACGAATGTACCCCAACTGTTTGTATTGAAAAGGAATTAATAATCTCACTGTTCTGTAGTCCTTGAGCATCTAGTCACCGTGGGGAACTCAAAATAAAGTCAACACGTGTGTCCTAGTCCACTTTACCACAGAGGCAGCTATGTGGGTCAGTAAATATCTCTGTAGGTAAAATTCTCTGTGGGTCAGTAAACACCCAAGTGTGAAAAACAGAATACTTTCACTGCAAGAATAACTAAGAGCCTTACATAAGGGTCATTTAAATAGCACCTCAGTTATGTATAACCTCTACCCCAATGTCTGATAAAGGGTTTTGTAAGGAAGAGGTGTGAGAGCATCTTCCATTATCGAAGCAAATGCTTTAATCAACGGGTTCAAAGCAGATCTAAACAGTATCTCATTAGTCAAAATGCATTGTGTTTGCTTCAGTAGGCACAATCCTGACAAAAGCAACTAGGTTATGCAAGAAAGGTGCGACAGAGAAACATTCAGTCAAAATTCTAGAGCTTAAGTGACAAGAACCTTTGTGTTATCATGAGAGTGGTGGCTACCAGCACTTGCAAAAAAGTAAAAGCCTACAGAACATTGTGACACACAGATCAGATAATATAGAAACTTCCATTTCAGAACAGGAATAGATTAGGAGTTCAGAGCACTTAGATTGAAGGCATGCTTCCTTAAGGAATCAATAGCTAAATGTTTATAGAGATGGCCAAGCAGGGATTTATTAAAATCACTTTTTGCCACGCAATTAGAGCTATATAGCTTCTGAACTACAGATAGTTCACACCCAGTGAACTCTGAGCACAAGCATAATGAGCTGTCTTCTGTTTGCAGTCATCCAAAGAAACACATCCATAATCTCTGTGTAGAACCCTTAGTGACTGCTTCAGTTGAAAAAGGTTGTTCAGAGAGTGTAATTTAATGAGCTTTACTCTGTTTTGTGTCATCTATATATTAACTTAATACCTTTGCTCAGTGGAATGAAAACAGTATTTAAAACACTTCAACTTCCTAGCACTTCAGTGGTGTTTCTCTCTGCATTGGTTTTACAGCATCTGGAGAAACCTAGTAGGTTAAGAACAATGGCACAAAATAACTATGATAGGTCAGTGTGGTACACTGATGACTGTAGATTTTACAGAAGTGTTTGTATGATTCATATTAAAATTAGGTTACTAGAAAATAGTGAAAAACGAATGGTAGATTAGGCTGTGTCAGAGGACAGAGATACATCCTGATGAAATGTCAAGAGAGAACATTTCTGATAGTAATTTTCTCCAGAACATTTCAGCATCTACTTTCAGTCACAGTCTGTGATATAGTATATCGGAGTAAAATCTCAGTAGAACGCAGTTCACAGTTTTTAGCAGATCAGCATAAGGATCATGACATGCCTTTGAAAAATGTTGGTAGGAGTTATAGATTTCATTACTTTATGAGAGAAATCACAGACAAGATATGACTTCTCTGCATCAGATTTCATTGGCTAGCATTATCATTTACAGATTTTTTTTTTACTCTTCAGCTGCACTGGATATGCAAATTTGTATGCAACACTAGCATTTCAGCTATTTAATAGTTCAAAAAGGACTTTCTGTACAGCTTTTAACATACTAAATGTTTGTATACTTCTTTTTCATTTCTCACATTCAGGTTTAGTAAATGAACTCATCGCAAAAACCTCAAGTCATTTGTAATTTATGATAGGTTCATTCATGAAGATATTTAGCATACTTTTATTAAAATCTTGTAAATTCATATATTAATTCAGTGTTCATGTTATGATTTAAAAAACTATCCATAACATTTTTAAGTGACTTTTACTGGGGTTTCTCATGGGTGAAGTAAAAATTATAGCTAAGATTGGCTTTTACTCCAAACTCTATATAGTCACAGCTACTTGTGGATGCAGAGCTTTTCCTTATTTTAAACACATCACTTCAGTACTAAGGCTACTTCTTTGAATATGACATAGGATGGCACTTTTGTCCTATATTCAGCATGAAAGGTGACAGATAGAAATCCACCTGCTAAACCGTGTTTTCTGCAAGGGATATATTATGATAAGACTCTGTCCTGGTTTGAGTTAGAACAGAACTAATTTTGTTCAGCAATTTTACTTTTCATCCAAGTCTCTTTAAGTAACTGCACTTTCTGAAGTTAACAGCATATTTTTGCAGACAGTCTGCTTCTAGCACTGATAATACTTGATGTTTACAGTTATTACCAAGGACTGGTATGCAGAAAAACTCTTGCTTGTTCTTGCTCCTGTGCAAGGTTACTGCTAGATCTTGTGTACCATGTTGCAGGTACAGAAAGGAAAAGGCCACACCTGCAGGGAGGAGCAGACAGGACAGGTTACCCTAAACTGACCAACAGAGATTCTGTTCCACTTACATCATATCCAGTATAAAGCTGAGGGATCACAAGAACTAAGCCCTGTTATTCAGTGGCCAGGTGTCCATTCTTCTGCCTTTAACCATTGTTCATTCCTAAATCCAGTTCCCCAGTACAGCTCCTTAATCTAGTACCCATCTGCCACTGAGTCCAGCCTGGGAATTCCCAGTGCCTGACCACAGCATCAGTCCTGATGGTGATGCAATTGCCACTGGGGGCTTGGGTTCCAAGTCCCTCTCTGTTATTCTGTTTCTCTTCCTCTTCTGGGAAGGGAGGGGGATTAATAGAGAGTGTCTGTCATTTGTCTAGTGGATGGCCCAGCCCTAACGCTTGACAGGTTCATAGAGGTAATCAGCACAAACCCACTACTAGGTTTTTATGTTGAAATTAATTTTATCCACAAGAGAAAATAAGGAATGCATGTATGGAACTGAACAGGATGTTTGAAAGTTAAACTCTGTTCAAGAATACAGTCTAACTATCTGTTGCCAAAGATACGGATAGAAGCTGCAGCATCTAAACTGACAAATAACTAGAAATAATATCATGTGTAACTTTAAAAATAATAATAATAAAGAAACCTGACACGAACATCAGGACAAACACCACTGAAAAGGATGGGCTAGTTTCACATCCTAAAAAGACCTCTTGTTACAAGCAAATGTTGCTAAACCAGACATAACAGATCACTCAAAACAAACATCAATCAGGAAGTTTCCTATAGAAATAAGGTTATGCACTAGAAGCACTAAATGGTGTTATAAATGGTTTTCCAGTTTTAAATTTGCTGAAAACTTCAGCAAGTTCTTAACTATTTCTGTAAGCCCAAAAAAAAAAAAAAAAAAAAAACAACAAAAAAAAACCCCTAAGATTTTAGTATTGCTTATGTGTGGCATACCAGCACAAAGATGCTGTTAGTGGCCATCTACTACCACTCTATATTACTTTCAACAAGATGGCTTCAAAACTTCATAACTTTGGAACTGATTGTTGTTACTTTTTGTTGGTTCGTTAGTTACAAAATAGCAATAAAGTACCAGAAAATGAGATTTTTTTTTTTTATGGTATGCTACCATAGCACTGTAAAGACATACACTTTATAGAAAAAGTTACTAAGTTTTGTTTGTTTTCAGCAGACCACTTAATTGATTACATGTCTCTAGTTCACACAAAATAATTAAAGAGAAATGTTTATCAGGTTTGAGGCTGCACTGAAAAGGTTTGACTTTTGCCCTTTACACAATAGCGTTTGATTTACTAATTTGCACGAATATAAATGGAATAATGATTAAGACCATGTTTTTCTCCTTTGTGACCCAATTTTAATTATGGCTGATCTAATTTTCAGTAACAATGCCAGGGAAAAAAAAAGGCATGTTCAGTAGGCTGTTCCTAGGCATTGCTTATATGTGACATATCGGTGAGTTTCATCAGCTTGATACAATGACATATAGCTTTTTTTTTTCCTTCCCAACTACCTAGGTTACTATTCATTATGTGCAGTAACAGTATCTTCACTACAGTATTTATAGGGTTACTTGTCATCCCTCTGCAAGACATTTTTTTTTCTATTATTGTCTACTTGCCTGTCCAAACTACACTGTTTAAAAGTCAAACAAAACCCTTAAGCTTATGAAATCTAAAAACTAGTCGCTTTGGAATGTACAACCCTAAACCAAGAAATAAAAAACTAAAATGCTAAGTACTGCATCTTTCTTAAGCTACCAAGTTCAGGATGTTCACGCTTGCCATTTAAATTAATCAGGTTGCAGCATTTGGTGTCACTCCAGTGCATAGTATTAAGTAGACGACACACAAGCAACTGAGCCTCTCTTCATTTTCAGGATCTGCTGTTGACTGCTAGGTTTGGTTGGGTTTTTAACGCCCCATTTTATAGTTCCTCATTCTGTAAAAATGCTTTATTATTAGTTTATAACTAACATTAGCTCTATGGAATAGTACAAATTGCACCTGAGACCCCATGTATTGTATGCAAGCTGCTGTGTATTATTTAAAGAAAACTAAATGAGCTTTTAGTTTGTCATTTACTCTGTCCCCCTAATGAGAATTCCAAATCCTCAGTTTTCTTTCAAAAGAATTGCAAAAGTGCCATTTTTTGCTCCCATATAGAATTCACACTTCTAAAATAAAGAATATTGAGATTTCTCATGGAATAATTGCTTCCTTCATGAACTTTATAAGCAATCTGTGTTGTGACTATTGTGTTGGGTCAATAAAAATCTGTTATTTAGGACTCCTTTAAACACTAAAAAATGGCTATGATATATGATGAGTTTTCTAGTTGCTAATACTTGAAAACTTTCTGGAGCTATACTTGTACTGTGAGAGGAAAGACATCAAAGCTAACTCTACATAAATCAGCTTAGGTTTGAAAGCAATATTACTGTTTGGTTTGATGTGCTCCTTTGATTCCCTTCTCTCCCCAGAACTTTCTGAGCAGAGTTTGTCAGGTCAGGCTCAGAGCTGCACAAAAGCCTCTGGGCTGGGCACATGCAATGCTTCCTGGCTGAGCCCACCACAAAGCTGGAGGGCTGGAGGTTTCTGCACCACACACACTACAGCACTATGGAGACATATCCATGTTATCTTCTAGACTCTGGAGATTAATTGCAGCTATGGTAGGAGTCATATGATACCAATTTAATATCTCTTTTGCTGTGCTATGCAGTTTGGTGGTGACCACAGACAATGAGAATGTTACATTAATAGAGACAATTTATATCTGCATAGCCAACACTGAAGCATTTGTGGAAATAATCATATTGTTCATTGAAACACACTTTTACATATCAAGTTTCTACAGACACTTATTAGAATGCTCTCTTTCTTCCAGATCTTCTGTGTCCATTTTCTAGCTGAAGCTTACCAGGAATCAACAAAAAAATACACTTTTTTTTTTTCCCCCTCTTCAGTACATGGGAAATCAGAAATTCCCTAAGAAGCCAGAAGACAAAGTAGCTTCCCAAATATTCACAAATTCAGGGGAAAACAGCTAATCTATAAGTAACGTACTTCACGCTTATTTCATGCCACCTATTTGTTGACTTTTTTCCCCTTCTCTCCTCTGTATTGTCTCCTAGACAATAGAGGGGAAAGTATAAGACCAGTGAATTCTGCCAGTGTGTAATTGGTCAACTGAAGGTCAGCCTCACAGAACCAGAGTGATTCAGTCTTTCTTGGCATTGCTGTTTCCTTCTGTTACATGCATAACTTTGCTAAAAAGGTGATGCCTTAACACTTGAAGAATATCAAATCAATGATTGTGATAAGTCTATAAGTCAGTTCTGTGCTTTTTTGCTCACTGTTTGGTTTGTTAGTGTACACTGTCAAGTTTTATCATATATCAAGGCCAAACCTGCTCCACAATGGGTTGAATCTCTGCTATTCACCTTTGTACCACACCAGTACCTGTGCCACTGACAGAAGAATGGTAGAATTCTGTGCAACCAGTTGCTGTTAGTATCATTTGTTAAAATAGTATTTTGTAAAAGCTATAAACTGAGTTTTGTATCCTTTCTGTGCCTTATTCTGTGGCTATATATTTAAGATAAAATATATATTTTGCTGTTCATTCAACATTGTATTTTATCTTTAAGCAAGTTTTCAGTTGTAGAAACATGGGTAAGGAAATACAATTGAGAAACTATGTTTTTAGTGCAATAACAATTCTTTATAATTGCTATAGACCAGAAGAAAAATAACAACATAGTTTTGCCCCATCTTGTAAAGTTTTCTATCCTTGAAATATATTTTTGTTATGAACTGGAACAGAAATGAAAAAAAACAAACACACTTTATTTCAAGATGCTTCATGTCGCAGGTGATTTCCCAAAATAATCCATTTCAAGCGTAGGTTTTAAGTCAAGACATTTAATAGGGTTACAAAGAACAAATTCAATATTTTAATCCCTTTTTATTTTTTTTTCTAAGACATTATCTGCTCCCTTTTTCCTAACACACAAAATGATGCAAACGTTCTGATGTCTACACGATTGGAAAGCCATTAAGTTTCAACTAAAAAAAAAAAATCATCACTAGAGATTCCATGTTCCAGAGTCATGAGTTTTAACAGAAAATTAGCAATAAAATGTACAGAAAATTTTTTTTCACATACAGTTTTTTGAAGAGAGTACCTACATAAAACACCTATTGTTTTGCGAAGCTTTTAAGGAAACCATGGCAATTTAAAGCTCTCCTACTCCTAACAACAGAAATTGAGAAACATGTCCTTGTTTCTCTATCGATGAGGCCAGTAAAGTTCAGCCCCTACATACCCACCCCTATTTTTAACTAGCAACCATTGTGGCTACCATTTCAGTCCGTAAGCTTAGCACTTCTACGGCCTGTTTTCTGAGTTTGAGATCAACCAGCATGATCTAACCATGTCCCCTGTACTCCCCCATGTCCTCCAGAAGGAAATGGCATCTGACAACATCTGTGGCAACAGCGCTGGGAATGAGTTAATTCCCACATTATGCACAAGCAGCAAAACTGCCAGAGCAGCTCCAACAATTCAAAGCTACAAATAACAGTTTGCCTACTTTGTTCTGAACCCCAGCATTTTCAGTTTGGAAGAGTAGAGACAGTTTTTGCCTCTATTTCCAAAATTTCACTAGGATTAATGAGGTACGTTGTTTCATTTTCTGATGACTTCAGTTGCCAGATGCCATACAACTAAAAATCATTTGGCCAAAAAAGTACTGAGTTATACATTTTAAAAAGCTTTTATTTCTGCCTGAGAAATCCTGAGTATTCTTACTTTGTACATAGATAGCTAGCCTTAGGTGATGATATTTTGTCAAAGTGGCACAGACCAAAATGTATTTTGTAACAAATGATTTAAAGCTCTTGGATTAATTATATTCTTTTCTTTCATACTGTCTGTTCTGCATTACAGTACGAGAAAGGATAAGGATCTTGCTCCCCCCGATTTCAATCTTCTCTGAAATTAAAATACCCTAATCATGCTCTCTCTTTACATGGAAGATCTTTCATGCTTCAAATTTTCGTTCTACTTATCTTTTTTTTTTTTTTTAAATAACTTTGAGACATAGACAATCTACAAAAAGTACTCCAGAAAAAAAGTACCATACTCATAATAGAACTACATTTTTTTTAATTATTTTTCTATATTTTTCTCATGCATCCTAATGTTTTTGTTCTTTTATTTGAGTGGATGAATTGTAAAGGCAGTCAGTTGTGAGAGATCTTTCTTCAAGTTCATTGGTTCAGTGATAAATATCTAATCAATAAAATTTATTTTCAAACTTGCATTCACTCCCAGTAATTGCCAACAGCTTTCACTTGCCCTGGTATTGAAAAGTTTTGATTAGTTTTTAAGATTCCCCACTGCACTTTCCCAAACTCCAGTCACCACAGTGACATTCCTTACCATAGGTCTTGATCTACACCACAACAATTAGACAGTGGCCTTGTTCAGACCATTTCTCATCACTCTAGTAAGAAAGGGTCTGACTGCTGTTTTTTCACTCTGCAATTTCTGCCATGCAGAGATATCAAAAACTGTGCTGCACAGACAAAGCTACATTTTCCAGATGCAATTAATTTTCTGGAGCTGGTAAAATCATGAAGTAAAGAAAACATTCAAGAGTCCACATTCCTCTTCTGCTATTCTCTAGCCAAAGTGGTTTAATAAACTCATACAGTTTGTGCAAAGTCTCAAATATTATGTTACCAAGTTTGACTATGCATATGTGGGCAATAGCACCTCTCTGCGCTTCTGAGGAGCAGGTGAACATACGTATTGTCCTGTACCAGAAGTGCTGATCCCTTGAGAAGAATGAAATGAGTTAGATTATACATAAACAAATTTCCTGTGAGAAAAACAAACAAACATACACACATACAACAAACCTACAACAACAAAAAGCAAAACAGCATCGTTTTCTCCTTTGAAGAAGTGGTAGGTAGGCACTTCAGAATCTAAATCAACAATATCAGGGATAAAAAAAATAAGTCAGTTTTCATTGCTTTCTAACATTTACGTACTTGGGTGAAAGAATAAGTAAATACTTCCATCAGTTGAAAAAGTTACACTAAGTACTCTCTTGCCAGTGTTTATGCAAAGGATACATCTGAAATAGCCTTCTTCAAAACCCAAACTAAACTAAGCTCCACAACTCTGAAACAATTATTAGGTTACTTATACCTATACTGAGAGTCACAGTTAATATCCAGAAATATGTTTGCTTTCAACCCCATTTCCAACACATGTGAGGGTACAAATTACTGCATAAGCTCTCAGCATTGAGGTTTTTTATTAAAAGACTTTTTCATTAAAGATTTATTCATTAACTCAGAAAAATACATCTTGCTGATCAGAAAAATACAGGTTTTTCTAAGGCAGAATCAGCCACAACAATACAATTTCTGATGGATAGCTCATTTGATCTGTGTTCCACCCATACAAATAATCCACAATTTTGTCATGCCAGCTGTTTGAGAGCTGCTTTATACTTGTTCTTAGCAAGTTTGGTTTTTTTTCTGAAGACTAATCTGAAAATTTCTTGATGAATTTTGAGTCTATTACTGCATCTCTGCTGTGAAAAGAGCACACTTTAAACTTACTATTTAGTAACTGACTTCCACATCTGAAGACTACTTTTATGACACATTCCCCTCTCAATACTTTCACTTTCCAGCTTTCTCTAAGGTAAAGTTCCGTTGGTTTATACAATAGGTATCAGAGAAAAGAAACATCTAGCTAAATCTTAAACAGAAATGTATCCTGCTTGGTGGTTTATCAATACACTTAGATTTTAACATGTAGAGGTTGTAATATAGATCTAAACCACATATTTTGGCAAGCTACCAGCTTCCAGTGTTCCTTGACTATGACAAATTCATCAAAGCTAAAAAGTGTCCCCAGGAAACTTGCTAATAACCTGGCACAATGTTATCTCCCCTGAGGAAAAGGAAAAAGGATGGGAGCCTTTTCCTCTAATTTAATTAAAAATGAAAATTTTCATTAAACTAGTATAGATCACACAGTATTTTAAGAAAAGTAATCTCTGCTGTGTTCATGAATCACTATTGTGTATAAGAAAATTAAATAAGATAAAATTAAATGATAACAAATGGGTACTTTATGGAAGCACTCTGAAGTATATTTAAGTTGTTTTGTTTGTTGTTTTTTTTTTCCTTAAGGTAGAAATAAGCTCATATGACTATTTCAAAACTCCAAGGTCTGCTACCTTTGTTTCTCTGCAGGAAAGAAAGGCAAAGTAAATACAGGAATGACTACTGGATGAGAGATGAAAGGAAAACAAGCTTCATACTGTAGCATAATTAATCCCTCAGAAAATACAGATTATTTAGGAGAGTCAATTACTGACATCTTCCACAGTTTATTTAGTCATATTATTTATCTATACAACATCAGCTATACAAAAACACCGAACTGAAGGTAAAACTGTTTAAACACACACAGAGAAACCTATGCATTTCACAGAACTGCAGACATTGGGTTGGGAAAGTACATCAAGAAACACTCCAACCAGCTTTTAATTTCTTTCAGCATATAACTGTATCTAGTAATATGCAATATCTGCCCACAACTTGCTGACAAAACATTTATTGACTCTATGCCCAAGAAAGGCTAGAAGCTTGCCAATCTGTATAACAAACTCAAGTTCTACCACAATACTTCATCCCATTCAGCTACCTACTTACTGCCACTCCTTTTAACACAAGTTACAAAATCATGTGCACTTGTCTTAGGAAAATGTTAATTTCAAATTTCTTTTTCTTTAAATTCAAACAAAAGAAGTTTAACTATTAAAATCCATTAAATTTTTAGAAAGTACTATATATTTATAGCCTTAAATTTTTTATCTTTAAAATATCTACTCCAATATAGCTACAGCTTTGTATTTTTAATTATTCAACATACTATGCAGAAGATGTGAGCCATTACTCACCATTGTATATAGAGAAACTGAGGCACCAGAAAATAATATGGCTTCACCAAAGTCATTACCATAGTGAGATCGACTCCATTTTGTGTAAGACTACACTTCAATTTCAGTTAAAACTACTCTTTCCTCTTGTCTTACGAAGTCTTCTAGTGTTGCTTATAACTCTGTGCTCACAGATAATATATCCAATGTTCAGAAACATGGCACTAAAAGCAAGGAACAGCAGTAACAGAGCATAATCCATTCAGCTGCTTTCTTAAGTACTATCTATATTGTCCAGAATTTCATCAGAACGTTTTCTGTCTTTATACTAATAAATGCTCACTAATAAATGCTCTCTTCCTAATTGCATATAAACTTTTAAAGATGCAGTACCTGAACAAACACTCAATAAACAACTACTCCCTCCTTCTTCCGTCCCCTGTAATAAGCCTACTGTCACTCTCAAACACAACATGAAAAAAAATGAATCTCAGGAACAGAAACTGCTTTAGTACAAGGGCAGTTCAGTGTAGGAGGTGCAGAATTACCCTGTACTGAAAAAAGAGGTGCTGTAAAGTTGGCAGTCTCTTTAAAAAGTAATGTCATATGGTAGCAAAGAATTTGACAAGACAATGCTGAAGTTAGTTTAGCAACATACCTGAACATTTTTCAGTATTTATTTTTGACTAAAGGAGTTGTGCTCATTTCTCCGTTGTGTTTGCCTTCCCCTCCCCCCCTTCATCTTTTTCAATCTTAGGAGTGGTCCACAATGCCTATGCTGCAGGTGGGACTCAATTTCAAATCACACTGCATGCAAGACAGGCTGGGAAAAGTCAGGTTAAACTTCGCTAAGAAAACCTGGTAGTATTTCACATCTCTGCTTGTGATTTCTAAAATAATCTGGATCTTATTTCACATCAGCATCAACAACGAATTTCCACAAGTGAAATGATCCCTTCTGAGACAGTAAAGTATACAACCAACCTTCAGTGTATTTGCTGGCTAAGGCTACAGTTTGAAATCGGTTCGCAGTCTGCTGACATTGCATGTAAAGAAATGGAGCTAAGCTCACTAAGTACTATTTATCCTACTGTCTTAACTAAAACAAAATAAAAAATGGTTTTGTTGCTGAAATAAGCTTTTAATGAATATTTAGAGAGAAAAATAGATCTCTTGACAAGAAAACATTAGAGTTATTTTTGTTAGTACTGTCACACTTTAAACAAAATATGAAGTGTAAGCCAGGGATAAGACATTTGTTTGTACAAAACTGTCTCATGAATTGCAAAGCTCCTTTCACACAGACTATCTTGTTATATTTTCCCGGAAATGTGATGATCAGATTCTGTTCAACAATACCATAGCAGCTTTCTACTTCAAAAAGCCAAGCTATGTCCTTAGTACATAAGTACTTAACATGCTGCTGCATACATTTGGTGATGTTAATTAGCTTCCAGCACTGGCATTTTTGTTAGGCATTGATTAGTACTTTTATTTGCTCTGCATGACACTGTAGATGTGCTGTGTTATATCCCAGAGTGGTCTCTACCTGACAGCATTTTCTTTACCTTTCCCAGCTCCTTTTGCATTTTCATGACACTCCTCATCCCCTTTGAAACTAGTTGATCAAGTTTTTACAGTACTGTAGACAGCATTAGGCTTATGCCACAGTGATAAAATTATATGGAATGTGGAAGATGTAAATTACAAGTTCTTTTGTGAAACTATCTATTGCTATTACACTTAATCTGAACTTGATGATAATAAAGTGCAAATTAGTCTAGAAATAGAAAAATTCCAAAACACAGACAGATCCAGATCTGTTTTCTTTTTTTGTTTTGTCTGTTTGTTTGTTTTTAACTGCTGTATTTTCTTTACCACTTTGTCAGTAACATCAGTTAAAAAAAATAATCAACTGTGAACAGCACTTTTATTTCAGAATTGGTTATTTAATGCCGTAGAATTTTAGAAGTTCAATAGGGATTGTCAAGCCTCCTATAAAAATTTAGTATCAATAATATATGGGCTAGTGAGAGCAGATCAACATATTTAGGATGTCTTTAGGTGTTTTTGGGAATTTTGGGGGACTTTGCCAGTAAAGCCTCAGGACACAGTGCCCTATCTGTTTTAGCTACTGTCAAGGTTCAATAGCTTCAGATGAAACTCAGACTTCTTATGTGTTTTCTCAAACTCTGATACTGGAAGAACATATCCTCTAAGATATTTCAATGCTGTTGTGAAATTTAGCCCATATTCTCATTTACTAGTAATGGGAGAGGTTGCACAGATAATATCATTATCTCCCCTTGTCTGACTTACCTCTTTTTAATGCATCAACAATTTTACTGCCATTGGGTATAAAATTTCTGTTAGGATGTGTATTACTAGGATGGAGGAAGTAGAATTGGAAATGCATACAATTACAATGGACTGAATGCAAAGATGTTTCTGACAAACTACTCCAGCTTCTACATTCAGACCCCTGTGCTACATTTACACTGGTGAACTAAAAGCTGAACACTGGCTTTGGTATATTGTCAATACTGTTGAGACCTGGTTCTCAACTTTGGCCTGTGTTGGGCAGTATTCCTGACAGCTGTTATGGAAATCACTGCTCAAGCTTCAGGAGGCAGGAAGGCATTTGGAAGAGGAGCATGCAAGCCAAGCTGCACCATGACAGTCAAGCTCTGGGACAGAAAACTATCCCCAGCACAGTCTATTGAGTTGTTCAGATGTGGGCTTAACAGTCTCATAGCATTGTGCAAGGGGAAGATCACAGGAATAGGGTAAAAGATTTTATTAGGTTACCAAATATAATTTACTATATGTTTTCAGCTATAAATATTTCATAATTCTAAATTCACTTTATAATCTCTTTTACGGGAAATTTTATTTTCCCATATTTTCAGCATAAAACAAGTTTGGAAGAACTTGCATGGCTTTTTAAAAGGAATTCATAGAACAAAGTTTATCTTTGATGATCATTTTACCAGGGTACTGAAAAAGAAAGGTTTTGAAACACTTTGGTTTCCTAAAATATTGGATTAAGTAGTGTCCTTTAGTATTCTTCTACTCCATTGCTCTTGCCCCTGCCAGCAGTACTGCCAAGCTCCTTCTGCTGGTGCTTGTGCACTGCCTCCTGTGGTAGCCTCCTGTGCACCCCAGCTGTTTAGCCACACATGTAACAAGCAGGTAAGATTTGCTGAGCCTGGCTGGGAAATATGGGTTTGTCAGCTGTCCAGGCAGTACAAAATCTCACAGGGCAGCTGTCTGCTGCCTCTGACCTCCCTTTTAATTAGCAGGGAACTGAAAAGTTTCTTGGTTTGGCATTTTTTTTTTGAGAGTTTTATTTGTTTTTACATAGTAGAAACAAGCTTGAAGATTGACTTTTAAAAAAAAAAAAAACTTACTTTAGAGACCTAAACTGGAAAAGAATACACAAAGAAAAATCAATGAGTGACAGAAACTGTGACTCTTTTCAGAGTCTGAATCAATGTAAAACTCCCAAACCAATCCATCCCAGCTGACAAGAAAAGCCTTAGCCACTGAGTAGAGTACAGACAAAGTTAGGTTAAAATTATGCACCTGGAACATAGATATCTTACCAAAGTTTTGCAGTATGTTAAAAAGCATTAACAAATTTTGCTATCCTGTTGGCATTTTTTGTATCTCAAATGAGTACTGAAGTTCAGAGAGGACATCATATTGATTTTATGAAGTTTTGAGGAGAATTATCTTCTGGCAAAGCCATCTGATATTGAAGGCACTTAAAACTCCCACATGACTCAGGCTTTGTAGTCACAAAACCAACACCCAGATAACAGTACTATGTACTGTAAGTGGTATTGCTTCAAAGAAGGCTTTCAAAATACAACACCAGGCCTACTGTTTTGCCTGCCATCATGAATCTGTCTGCTGTCCTCCAGCGTATGGGGATGACTTCTGCTGCTAAACACCTCGTCTTCTACTAACAGAACTTAATAACTGTATTTTATAGTATACTACTTGATGCAAGCATTATCACCATGCAAGATTCAGGTTGACTTGGTACTTGGCCCTAACTGCACAGCCTAGCCCTAATTGAGATAATTGCTCAGCAAATCAAAGTAGTGTAGTGAAGCAAATAATTAGGTGTCACAAATTGCTGTGCTAAACCATTTATTTTTCAACCTCAGTATGTAATGAAAAGTAACTCATCCCAAGTATTTATCTGCTACATGAAACAGGAAAATTACAAATTACTTGTCTCCAGATTATACAACAGTACTTATTTTCTTTCTAAAATTTTTGAAACATTAAATTGTTTTTAAGTATAGAGGCCATGTCTTTGGAGTTGAAAAATTTTGCCAAATGAAAAAAACTCAATAGCTGAGTGAACATTTAAAAGTTAATCAGTATGCAGTATTTCAGGTCATACACTAAATGTGTAGGAAGAGTTCAATAGATCCTATCACAAATTTTCCAAAATAAATAAGTACAAATTTATTTGGGTTGAAAATATGAGATTTTTAGAACACAACTGATTTTTAAATACAAATATTTTGAAGCAATTGTGGAATGCTTAGCACTTTTGAAAATGATTGGAGATTTTCATATTGATAAATGAAAAGTTGAAATTTCAACATAATTTTCTCTTTTTTAATGTAGGCTTTGAGGGTAGAAAAATAAATGCACTAGAAGTGATTCATCTCATCCTAAAATAGTTTGCAAAGAAAACCGAGACGAAAGCTCTTCAAGGGTGTCTGTTTCTCTTCTTTAAAGAGTCCAAATTCTCCAGGTTAGGTGTGTGCTACTTTCAGAGATAAAACTCAGTTTCAGATTAAGAAATTTAGCTGAAAACACCTACTGATGCACAGACTACCTAAATGTTCTTTAGAGCCAATAGAGATTTAATCTACAGTCAGCAGAGTAAGTCACCTTACCATAAAGCCAACACCTAGGACACACTTGAAGTTGTGTAAATACAAAAGATTACTTTCATAAAAATCACTCAAATCAGAGGGCTTAATTAGGAACCAACCTGTAGCTCAAAGCTGTGTCAACACTGAATTCAGTCCCAGTTGCTGATGTTTTCCAGTCAGGTCTTTAAAACTCCCAGAGTCAAATATTCTAAAACATCACTGTTTTACTGCTTCAGTGCTTGACTGTCTTCATGGCAACCCCTCCTTTACCCAGATGAAACATCCTTTGTTTCCCCTTATGACTGTTGTGTGTCCCTCCCACCATTTCCCTCAGTAAAAATCCTGTCTCTACCTGGTCTTTTTGAAGCCATTTCCTCTCCAAGGCTGAGGAAGCCCACTTCCCTCAGCCTCTCCTTACAGGGTAAATTGGAACAGGATGGTAGTTCTACATCAAATTCATTCCAGTCTAGTAAAGTCTTTCTTGCATGAAGAGAGCAAAAGCTGGATGCAGTATTCTTATGGGGGTTAATAAGCATCAAGTAAAGGGAGCAGGGGTAGAAAACAGCTTCCTTAACCTACTGACTATGCTCCTACTGACACAGCCCAGTATTCTGTTAGCCTTCACCATCACCAGTACACACTGGTGACTCACCTTCAGCCTGCTATCTTGCCAGGACCCCAGGTCCCTTTCAGCAAAGCTGTAACCCAGCCATCAGTCCCCCGCTTGTACTGGGAAAGGGATTCAGCCTATCACAGATAAGAATTTAATATTAATCTTTGTTGACTTTTAAACTATTCTTCCAGCATCAGGACCACCTAAATAGCAACTATATACTTGAGCAAATTTAATGCATCCCCCAGTTTGGTGCCAACTTTGTGGTGGCTACACATCTCCTCCAGGCCATTGACAAAGGCAGTAAACAGGACAGGTCCCAGGATAGATAGTATTGACTGTGGAGTAGCAGTTAAGATTCCCTATTTCTTTGCTTCTTTTGTTTTCCTGGGTAGTTTGGGGAAGTATTTTTGCTATTCTAGCTCCTTTTATTCTGTGGTTAACAATAAAATATCACATGACATTTCAAAGGCAAAAAATTATCCAGACTGAAATGAAGAAGTTGAAATGCTAAGGTGAAAAAAGATTTTGCATTAGCAAGCACAAATTCCACTCACATTACATACGTATACTTAATTGTATCCATACGAATAGCTCTTTCAGAAACAAAATAGCTGATTAAGAGTTTGAATTTCAAACAAGTTCAATACAGTATTAACCACTATTCCCCATGAGAAATTTCACAAGCATCAGTGGCAGTAAGATTAAGCTAATACTGTTTTTGAAAATTTAATACTTAATTGATCAACTTGGAGACAATGTACCTTGTCTCAAGTTCTTGTTGTATCTGAAGTACATATAAAGCAAGATGAATGAATCAGAACAAATTGTTTCCTCTAAGAGGTCCATTTTTTCCTGAAGTCATACTTCTGTGAGTTTGCAGCTCTTAATTTCAGTGCAGTTTTCACATTCTGTCTGAACATGTGAAGCAACAGGACTTCACGAAACAGTATTAGCAATTTGCTCCGTTTCTCCCAGACAAAGTTCTTTTCCCTATCCCTACATGTTCTAGAGAGCATCTGATGTACTGGGAATATACAACTATACAATTTTGACAAACAGTACTCCAAGAAATCACGTTAGTTACACAAGTTGGGCATAGCTGTGCCTAGCTCTTGAGAGAAGTTGATGAAGCGTAAATTTCTTCAGAGGAACTATTTTGAAGGCAGAGTATAAAACCAAGATCTAGAGTAAGGAACAGTCCCATAACTAGGCTAAAATATTTAGAATTCAAAATGTTATTAGTTGTTTTTCTAATACGAAATTATATTGCACTTAAGTGTCATCTATCTTGCATTAATCAAACTAACTTTTTTATTGCAGCATGGCTAGACAAATAGGAGCAAAATGTGTTGGGTTTTGTGCCAATATAAATGCCAGGCTCCAGATTTTATTCCCATTTTCCAAATACTTCCTTCAGAAAGTAAACAAGCAGAAGCTTTCTACTCAATCAATCTATTCTAATCAATCAGTTAAGTTTTAAAATAATGAAAGATTTTCTTTCTTACCAAAACAGTGCATGTAACCAGATTTTTTTCCCTCATGTACCCACTGCATGGAATGGAGGAAGTCCTTAGTGACACTTTTACTCCCTGCCATGCTATGTTTGAGATGTTTCATAGCTCATTTTTGAGAGCTGTTACAAACATGTCTATAACAACAACATTTAGGCATAAATTTCACAGCTAATTGTGTAAATACAATATCTAGTAATTATATTGTCACTCTTGGCATTGCTGGTTTCTTAAGTTTAGTGTATTTGTACTACAACTGTAATACTCACAGAGTAAGATAGCAGTTTGATAGTTAAGGCTTTATTGAACTAGAACAAAAATTTTGGCATGGCTTTCATCAGGCACTGTGAAACTGAATGAAGTATTATCAAAGACTTGAAGCTGTAGAAAACATCCATTTCAAAAGAAACTGAAATTTCAGGATATTTGGACTGCAGTAGGAACAAAGTTAAAGATTTTTCCTGATTCCATTCTTTTCTGGCTATTAATTTTCATGAAATTATTAATCACTCTACTAATTAGAGTTCACTGTAACAGAACAAATTAAACACTGAATTGTGTGAGAAAATTCTGGTAGCTATTTTAACCATCGTACTAATCAAAAAGCTGGAAGGAACTTCATAATGAAACCTATGCTAAATCTGAATGATGCTTACTCTGCTTGCAGCAGATGTGTGGAAGAGTTAATTCTCACTCTTTTGCATACTACTTTTTTCTTCACATACATAAGGACTATCACCTTTTCTCTTGTCAAGATTTGAGAATTATTTCCTTTAACAATTTTGCTTAAAATCATTTTCCTCTCATTGCTCCTCTATGGATATTCTCTATCTACATATTTCTGGAACTGTAGTACCTAGAATGAAATGTAAAATTCAGCCCGAGCCCTTAACAGAAGCATATAGAAGAATATTTCAGAATTCTTGCATGTATTCTCCATCCTCACAGTTCTAACTGTAGCACTGAGTCCCCTCCACCTCCCAACAGAATGATGTCCACTCATGATCCATTACAATCTTTCACACCATTTCCTAGGGCAATGTTTTCTAGCCTGTCTCTCCTTAAAGGTGTAATATGTATGCTTTACTTTTTGTTTCTGTACAAGAATTTTTTCATTGTCTTTTTTTTTTTTGGCTGGGGGGGGCTATTTTCCTTCACATAATTTCCCTTGTCTAGCTTTTCAATCCTGGTCTTACAGCTACTTTAATGCCATCTGCAACTAAACACTTCCTGTTTCTTCCTCAGGTTGTTTACAGAACTGTTGAATAGTACTCAATCCAGAGCATATATTGTGGGATCTCTCAGTCCATCACTTCACTTGATGGCTAATTACTTAGATGATTTGACAACTGTAGTCAGAGCAGCTGTCTACTGCTCACCTAACAGCAGCTCTGCATAGCTCCTGCTGTTTAGTATTTACAACAACTCATCCTATGGACTAAAACCTACTTTTCCTGAAAAAAGCTTTATAGAAAGGCAGAAAAGAGATAAGATATCCTTCAAAAAGGAACATTGCCTGAAATTTCAGAATGATCTTTTTATTGTTTCAAGGGCAATCTTCTACTGGAAGAGAGGTGTTTTTGTACTCCCCAGTGGTCCAATGCTGTTGTGCAAGCTACTGCAGAAAGGAGGAAGGATCATCATCTGCCTCATTAGTTTCTGGCCTGTTGAATTGTGGGAGGGAACTAAGGAAAAATCCACTTACATGTCAGAATGCTAACTGTACATCAACAGTTGCACAAGGACTTCCTTTTTATCACTCAAACTATAAAGGCCTCTAAGGTTATCCGTAGTTTGTTCTCAATTTTTAGCTTCAGAAAAGAAAATGTACCAATATATTAAATATTTTGATTGAGTCTTCACAGCAAATCAGATTCTTGTAACATCTATCTGTATAGTCTCTCAATAAAGGTAAAGCTGCCTACAATGCCACATTATGTTTAATATTCAGAAAGATAGCATACCAACCCATCCAAACACAAAAAAATTTTCACCTCCTGCCATTCTAAAGACACTTTCCAACAAGAAAACAACAAAAATTCCGCAGCAAATATACTATAACCTAATTCAAGCTGAGATGCAGAAGAAAAGATAGTAAACAATAAGAAATAAAATGGTAATTTAAATTAATTTACAGCAACATCCAGAGCGTTACACTAATGGAGAACATGTTTTTTTTTCTGAAGAAGCACTTTTTGTAGTTAAGCACATAATGGCTGCAAAAACAGAATGGACAAAATTTATAAGAGTAGCTTGTTTCCATTACCATAAACATTCACGAGGTTTAATTAAACAGAAATACCTGACTTATGGTTATATGAATAATACATGAAGGTCTGAAAAACAGTTAGTGAAGAGACAGGGGGTTTGATCAAAACTCCAAGTCTCTTTGCAACAAGAACGTAGTTCTAAAGATCTGACTTAATTTCTTTATTAATGTCACATTACCAGTGTGTTTCTATAGCTCTGTACCATCTTTCGACTTTATGTGTGCAACAGAAGTAACAGAAAGCAGACATACATTTCCATTTATTTTTGTGTTATTTCCTAAGTTCCCAAAATAAAATGGGTTATATGTTCTTCATTCTGAATTGTGAATCTTTCTGTATAAATGTGAAATTCAGACAGGTATCATGGTATAATGTATCAGATGTTATAACAGAAATTAATTATGTACTACAGAATTTTACCAAGCTTTCAGTTTTCATGATTCAGCTAGGGGTTGAAGCACCCAACTAGTGATCATAAAACAAATGTGCTGAGTTATGCATTTTTACTAATTTAGTTCTGTGCTTGTAATCTGAAGGGGCATCATTTATCCATTTAAATGCTCATTTTAACTAATGGTCTATGCAATTGCTTACAGCAGGCATCCCTGCCTCCCTGTTTGTCTTTTCAGTATCTGTGACATTAAGAATAACTAGAAGAAGGAATATGAATTTTTAAAATGAAAATAATTTCTTCATTATACATAGATACCATATTTTAAATGTAGTTCAACCTTAAAGGTACTAAAAATTAAGTACAGTAGACTTACCGTATTATATAAAGTTGTAGTGTTTCTGCAAAATCCATATAAAATCATTATCATTTAGGTTTTGAAAAATTTATAGATATACAGAAACCTATCTGTACAGGTAACTATTACTTATCAGACCCCTTCAGAGGAAACTATTCAGGTGGGCACCAATTATACACACTAGGTTTTTTTCTGTATATGAAAACATGAAGATGAAGTTGACAGAGGTTATCAGAGACAAATAAGTAAAAAAAAAAAAAAAAAAAATCACACAACACACAAGAAACAACTTCCCAATGAAAACCACCAGTCTATGGAATGTAGGCTTTACAGAAGACCATAAAATAAAACCAAACAAAAAACAAACCCACACCACCAAACAAACACACCCCAAACATTGAAGGAAGTGACTGTGTGGAAATTCACCACCTTTTTCCATCCAACATTCAGAAGGTTCAGGTGTACATTTAGAACTCAATTGCAAAAAATTGGAAAAAAGCAAAAAAAAAAAGTTTCTACAACTTTGTTGGCTTAGGTTTTCTTTTTGGTTTTTTTTTTGTTGTTGTTGTTGTTGTTTCATTTTGTTTTTCCCCACAGTTCCTTATGAGTCTAAGGTTAGATTGAATATCTTCATATATTACCACAGGAGAATAAGAACTCTACTTTTATGTACTTCTCAGAAAAATATTTCTAAATCCCTTTAAAAGAGTAAAACTAATTACATTTTTATAGACAGAAAGAAGCTGGTGACAGAGTGCAATAATTTACAGGCTAACACAAAAAACAAACTGAGTATTTTGCCACTGATTGGCCACTTAGCCATTGATTCACAATTACTCTCTGAAAAAATAAAACCTTGCAATGGGAATTTTGCAGTTGGAAGCCTTTTAGAAGCTCTTCTGCTGACTGCTTTCCCAATACAGAATGATATTACCATTAATGGGCAGACCAGCAGCCAAACTCCTCCCTCCGCTACCACATCACACACCAGAGATCCAAAGTGCCAGACAAGCAGAGGAAGGACCAAGTCAATGCACTCACCCACACCAGAGGGCGTGAAGAAGGGAGTGAACCAGCTAGCCAAGGAGCCAAGCCATGGGCAACAGTAGCAGCCAGGCCAGGAGCCCAGCTGTACAGTAGGGACTCAGAGACAGCTTCATCTTCTGGCCCTGCCATCCTGGGAACTCCACTTGTCACGAAGAGTCAGAGAACCCTTCCAATAGCCAGAATCCCACAGGACACCACACACACTGTATAAGCAGATCTCCCAACTGTACCAACAGCAGTCAGCTCTTATAGAGGTGGCTTCTTGCCACACCTCCAAGTTAATGTGGAAGGTGGAGGCACCTGGTGGTGATCTCCTAATCAGTTCCCACCCAAGGCTGGCCAGACCCTGGTGAAAACCAATCAGGAGGGTCTTTCTTGCTGGTTGTGGACATCATCCATATGTCAACCCTCATTCAGGTCTGGGGGTTTAAACCCCAGTGCTTCAGAAGCTTAGTTTAAGAACAGAGAGAACTTGAGGCAAAGTTTTTAAACAGAAAGGAGTAAGATGAGACTATATTGACATGGTGCTGTTGTTTCAGACTTTCATTTCCAATAGAAACACTCTGCTCATACACACACATTTTAAAGTCTATGAAATTATATGGAAATAGCAAAGAGTTGCTTGTTAAAAGAACAACAGATTTTTAAGGTAAGTCATGTGTCAGTCTAACTCAACAGTATTGAATCATAGAATCATAGGGGTTG
>NW_008602062.1:0-13367 GCF_000691845.1 Merops nubicus
ATTATTTATATAATATACTATATAAATTTACAAAGTTTTGTAAATTTAATGAAATAATTTCCCACAGTTTCAAACTGTAAATTATAGGTACTGTCATGTGCTTATTAGCATTACTTTACTATTCTCCTGTTTTTCATGGACAGAAAGTTATTTTAGTGTATCAGGCATTTTAAGTTTTTATGGCGAAATGTTAAAACTTGAGGTGTTATCATCAACAGATTCCTTTGAAATGTCTTACACAAGCCTGTTAAATAAAATTAATAGCTAAAGTTAAAACTGTGATTTTCTAACATCATCCCAACACGTCTTTATCACCCTTAGAAGCTGTTACCCAAAGCTCCTCCTAGATAAAGTAATTTATTATTATTGCTATTATTGATGTTGTAAAGGCTTCGCATTACCTAGGAGACATGAGCCTATGCAGTAGGATGCAAATAACCGTTACCAGTTACAACTTGAAGGCGACTTTATTTGAAATTAATTGCTCATTCCTGATCAATGTCTGATAGACCCAAATCACCCTGGGAAAGACTGCATGCACACAGAAAGCTAGCTGCATACTTCATCCTTACTGAGACCTCCCTTGACCAGATCCATTGCCCAGAGTTGGTGCACTTTTCCAGTCTTAGCATCCTTTGCACAGACAATTTCTTCAGAACTGTCTATGTGGGAGCTCTAACCATAATTTAGCTCACTTAGAAGAAATATATATTACTTATTGTTAATTCATTTCAGCTATGAGCTTTTAGACTACTTCCTTGTAGTTATATTCCTTCTTTTTCTTTCTAGTACCTCCCTTCCCCAGCTATTCACCCACTGCCAGTTTCATTTCTTTCTAATGCCATAGGTGAGCTGTTTTCATCTACAGTGTTCTTAACATTAGTTTGCAAAAGGCTTCTTGCAAGACAGAATTATACAGACAAAAAGAAGTCAGAAGCACTTACAGGAAGAAGAGATTACTCTAGATGTCTTCATCCTGACACGTAAATGGAGTGTGACATTCTTAAAATATTAGTAGAACATGGGACGTCAAGAAAATAGTAAAATGTTTATGTTCTATTAACAAAAAGAAAGATGTGTAGCTGCATAAAGGATGATTCAAACCCAGAAGTGACAGGGTGGATTAGGAAAAAAAATCTAGTAAGGCAGTAATACTATCATGTGGAGAAAACAGTATTGTACTTTATAACAGATGAGAGCTTCTGTCTATTGTATGAAAGAGATAAAATAGAAAAGCAATAAATACCACATAATCCAAACTCATTGTTCAAGACAAACACTTCTCATTCTCTGGCAGCAGTCCAAGGATAAACATCAGTGGTGTGGATGTAAAGGCTTCTTCCATAAATATTTTAAAAATACTATATTGAGTCAGTGCAGGAAATAATACAATTTATTAAAATAAGTAGAATATGTGAATTAAAGTCACTTGCTAGTGCAAAGAACAGAGGCATCAGTTTAATCCTGCTCAATGCTGGGATCTGCAGACTCAGTTTTTTCCCCCTTCAAAGAAACATTAACTGAAAAATGTAAAGAGAAAACAGTCCAGGCTTGTGGCTCTCCCATGTACTTCTGGGTCAATGACAGTTTACAGGGGCAGTTAAGAAACAAAGAAAACCAAAAAATCCTTCCCAATCTAAGCAGTTCCTTGGTTGGTTCTAATCTGTTTTTTGTCATGTTTAGGGAATATTGAAAACTTATTTTTCTCTGTGACACATAAGTCTCTTATCAGATATGTAATTAAATAAACCACGACTTTTTTTTTTTTTATTATTTTATTTTATTACTCATAACCCTGATGAAAAAGCATATGGCCTTATACATGGGGAAATCTACTGCAGCTAGAGTTAAATTGTCCTTTTTCTGATGGAAACTGTGGAGTTTATCACTGACCAGTATCACAGGAAAAAAAAAATAGAGAGAATGAAAGAATGAATAAAATTAAAATAAATATTTGTTACACATGGATTTTCCTCTGTGCATAACTTCACATGCTGCAAATGTAAATGTTGTAAACTGGGATTATCCAAATGTCCCACAGTAAAATGAGCAGAGGGTCTTCAGAGGAAGAGAATTTCACTAGCTAACTAGTTTATTTCTCAAAAAAAATGAATTTTTTTCAAAATTATTCTGCTGAAACAATATCCACATTCCTTAATTTTAATTACTTTGGACTATATTTGCCATATTTACTAACAACCCTACCTCCCAAACCTATCCTATGAGATAGTTACTCTCTCCTAGAAGTGAAAAAAAAACTCCATCCTCTAAGTTTTGTGTATTATCATCAGTGCTAAATATGAATTGCTATTTTTGGTGTCATGGAACAGTGCTCCTACAGATAACTGTATCCCTTACCACAGCTCCTGAATTTAAGTACTGATGATAAAAAAACTTCAACAGAATTAACCCTTCTTCTGTTGTTGTATTAATTATAAGGACTAAGGGAAAAAAAAAATGGGCTCTTGATCTCATCACTATAATAAGCAGAATATACAGGGGGAAAAAAGGCATTTGATTAGTAACAGAATAATGAAGCTAAGAACAGACCTCTAACAGATCCTCTACATCTACCTATTTTTAATTCCTCCCCTACAGGGTGCTTTCTATATCAAGCTCATAACTTTTAAATACACTAATGCATTTCTTTTAGAAAATGACTGATTCCAAGACATCAAGTGATGAAATATCCACTGTGCTCCTATGTAAAATGTTCCAACAGTGAAGTGCTGGGGTTAAACCCCAAGCCCTGAATGAGGGATGATGTCCACAACAAGGCAAGAAAGACGCTCCTGATTGGTTTTCACCCAGGGTCTGGCCAGCCTGATGGGGAGATCCCCACCAGGTTCCCCCACCTTCCACATTAACTTGGAGGTGGGGCAAGAAGCCACCTCTATAAGAGCTGACTCTGCTGGCAGTGGGGCTGGGAGGTTTGTTTATACAATGGATGTGCTGAGAGGGTGTTTTGGCTGTTAGAAGGTTTCCCTGGCTTTTCATAGTTTTCCCAGGATGGCAAGGCCAGAACATGAAGCTGTCTCTGAGTCCCTGCCATAGAACTAGGCTCCTGGTCTGGCTGCTCCCATCTCCCATGGCTTGGCTCCTCACCCGGCTTGCTCCTTTCTTCATGTCTGCAGTGGGTGAGTGCATTGACCTGTTCCTCCTCTGCTTGTCTGGCACTTTGGATCTTTGGTGTGTGATGTGGGAGAGGAGGGAGGGATCTGGCTGCTAGTGTGCCTGTTGATGATACTATATTGGGCAAGTGGTGATCAGAAGAAATGATAAATTACACTCATCCTTAAAAAGGTTTTCCTTATTTCTGTTCTGAGTGTGTCTACCTTCAGCTTCCAGCCATAGCACTCATTAAACTTTTGTCTCCTAGATCAAAGAGGTCTCTTCCCTCAGAAATCTTCCTGTGCTAACACTAATCATCCATAATTCTATAAATTGAATTTTGATGTTATTGAAGTTGACTTGATTTTTTTCAAAACTTTTTTGACTTTGACTCTTACACTAAAGGAATAGAGAAATGTAAAGCTAAAATGCTTGACATATTTCATATTGTTTTATTTGAGTCTTTGCATCTGTTTGACAACCTGAATGCCTGTTGAAAGTTTGGGGAATTTGTAAGTGTCCTTGTCAGCATAGTTGTTTTTCTAAGATGTTTTCCAAAACTTGTAAGACCCTGGAAACTTTTTTTTTTTTTTTTCTAAATTGCCATAACCCATGATCTTGTCATGGGATAATATTTAAAATCTTTTTTTTTCCTGCCTGAAGTGATATTGCACTCTAAGAAAGGGATGCACTTTAGAAAAAAAAGTCAATCCTTGAGACTTGGTATATAATAGGATATAGAAAATATTTTAAAGTCAAATCATATTAATAAACTCAGCCAGTCAGTATAATTTTGCTTTTAAGAAACTGCTTTAAAGCAGGCTTGCATTGACCCACTTTTTTTGTTGTTGCTTCTTTAATAAAAACTGGTAACACATTCTTGGCCTTGCAGAATTATTGTATTGACACAGGAAAGTGAATTCTGTGCATGATTAATGACCAAGGCAGTGCTCTATCAAACGTGCAACATGCATGGGTATATTTGATGCATCCCACAGCCCAAGAACAATTATCCTTTGGAGGAATGGAAAGCAGACTGTGACAAAATTACAGTTCTTGATGCACCACATCAATAAAGTGGCCCACCACAACAAATGGGACTCGACCTCATCATTTACAGTGGAGCAGATCATCTGTATAAACAAGTTATTTAGGTGCTTAGACAGTTTTCTTTAATGTACTTTGTGGTTGATTAATAAGGTCTCCCTCTGCCTTTTGCACAACAGATGTTTGAGAGTATCTGAGAAGGGAGAGAAGCAAAACATAGTCGTGGGGATGAAGCAATATCCTGGAAATTTCTCTTCTGTGCAGAGATTTTCTACAGATCTTTAGATCTAAATTAGGTTAATGATGTATTTGCTAAGGCTTCACCTCAAGAAAGTGTCATGCATGAGTATGTTCATAAGTATCGTCTACAAACATAGAAATAGCCCAGAAATGCCAAATTAATTTTCATGACAGACCTTTTGTATGTGTTGCTATAAGAGTTGTGCCAAGCAGCACATCATCTGAATTTTTTAAACCAACACAGCTGGTTTTCTCTGTTAACCACAGATATCTATTCTCCTTTCAAAATAATAAACAATATTCATCATACTTTAAGTAACTTTCATGTTTTCTGTATCTTAGTTTGGAATTTAGCTGTTTCTGTTACAGCAATAGAGCTTATCTAGAACATTATGCTGTGTATATTCATCAGAAAATGGGGTTTTCCTAGAAAGACAGTGTTATATTAAAACATTGATTTCAACTAACGTTTTTTGAAATAACAAGTTTTTTACTCCCATTGTTTTAACTTGTAAGGAATGAAGTTTTAAAGGTCATTCCAGATATCCTAGTGCTTCAAGTTGTCACCAGTTCTGAACAACAGTGCAGGGAAATGATTCAAATGTGGGACTGTCTGATTTCCATTTTATTTCTACTATGTGGGGAAAGTCTTTAACTCCAGAGGACTCCACAGAAGCTACTTATAGAGCTACCAGACATCAGGCAGCTTGCACCTCTTTCTTTTCATAAAAATAGCAACACCCTGAATTTATTTCATTTTTCTAAAGCAATTTTTAGATTTTGTTTGATTTGGGTTTCTTTTTTAGGAATGTTGAGTCTGTTTCAATTTAAAACAAATCAAATAATTTCTGATTTTGTCTAGAGGAAGAAACGCAGCGTTAATGAGGTAGGTAAGGCTCTCTATTCACTTTACAGCCTTTATTTCTGTCCTTTGCTTTAGTCTGAGACTTCAGAAAAACTGGTTAATTCTCTTCCTTTTTGTCTTTCTTATTGTTTCTTGGCATCATTTAAAGTCAAAAGAGGACATTGCTGAAAAAAATATAATCTGTGGTTAAACTTCAGTTCCAGCTAGAGAGACAGATCTCAGAAATCTGTCAGGAATATCTGTTCTTGTCGATTAAAAAAAGAAAAAAGATAATTTATCTAGACAATCTGAGGCCTTTTGGGAGGCTCTTTAGATTCACATCTCTTAACAGAGCCGTAAAAATAAGTAGACTGTATTCTGCAGCTACATATTAAGTATTTAATGTATTTTTCTTTAGCTTTACTTATTTTTTTTTTTATGCATTAGCAATTATATTAAAGCAGGAGTGAAATATTTTGCATTTTGGCCTTCTTATGAATTGTTGGATCATATGTGAAGAAATACTGCCCTGTAATTTAAGCTACTCCAACTTGTCTGGATTTTCATAACCCCCTCCAATAGTTTACTTTTCCTTCCACAAACCATACAATGTGTTATGTATTCCCCAGCAAAAATTCTCACTCCACTCCCCCAGTGTGGAATTTTCAAGGAAACCTCTCCTTATTCAGTAGAAGCCTTATGATTCAGCAATGAACCAAACTCAATTCTAAACTAGAATTTGTCCAGTGCTTCATAGCAACACAGGAGGAGAAAAAAAAATGTTACTCCTGGTTGAAGGAAGAAAAATGACTTCTGGGAAAGGCTGTGCACTTAGTGGCACAATTCCTTCCCTTAATGTCTGCCCATATTTCCACACTGGGACAAAGCAAACCTGTTTCTAAGAGCATAAGCTATTTTCTATCTATAGCTAATGGGCTTACAAGGGCCATACTAATTATGGTGGTTGATAGAGCTGGGGAATATGGAAGTATCACCTTTTACATCTCTAGAGGCCAGGAAAACAGGGAGAAAAAAGCCTAAGCAGTGTTGGGCTTCTCAGTGTTGCACTGATTGTTGCTGCCTCTGCTGCAGCCCAGCCTCCTCCCGCAGGAGTGATGGATGTGTGGCCAGCATTGGGCAGGGCTGACTGAGAGTTACTCTGTTTTGCTGCTCCTAGCTTTTTTTCTGTTTGGATGTTTTCAAACCCCATGCCTGGCACTGAACTAAACAATGCTGACCCTTAGTGTTCTGCATAAATATGCAGCTCTGTAAACTCTTGGAGTTTTATGTAGATTTTATGTATTATGCACTGATGTAACATCACAAACATCTGTTTTATCAAGCATTTACATCATCTCTTTAGTCTTTCCTCCTTTTCCATTATCTCTGTCTTTGCTGATAGTCATGTTTCCTCACTGTGTTGTAGATAAATTGTGACAGAATCTAAATGTTATGATTGTTATTTGTGTGGTAGATATGCTTTTGCACAGTCAATATTCACTGTACTGTTGGAGGCATGAGTCAATACTGTGGTCCCTGCCTTGTGAAGCTTTCAGCACAGGAGGAGTGTTGCTTTCCTGGAACTGTCATTATTATTCTCTGTAATATTTTCATCAAGGCACTGCTGTGTTTCTTATGTTCCTGGTGATGTACCTGGAGAGGAGCTCAGACCAATACCTAGATGAAAACACAGCTTGATTTTGCAGTTAATAATATGACTGGGACTGAAACCAGAAGTCTGTGCTTTTTTTATCCCTAATCCTAGCTCCATCTTTAGGTCGATCTTCCTATTACAGCATGAGTGAAGCTGTTAATTCAGTTGCTGCAGAGATCAGATGTCTATCAGCACAAAAGATTTACTGTGGTACCCACCCATTTTAATGAAGAATGTATAAATCAGTATTTCTAATTCAGTTATGCAATCTTTGTTGAGAAATATTGTCTCCTTTGTGGTGAGTATTGTAACACCCCCTTTGAAAAGGGAGTAGTTATCTAAGCAGGAATATAGTAAACATAATCTGGATGTGGTTTGAAAGGATAGGACTGATCATACTGAGAGCTATCAGTACTACAATAAAAATGTTTAGATATAAAGCATAACTTTCTCATCCTTTTTTTCATCCACAGAGAACAATTAATTTATAGACTTCTAGAGTAGAATAATTTAAGTTGGAAAAGATCTTTATGATCATCCAATTCAACTGTTAAACTAGCACTGCTAAATCCACCACTGAACCATGTCTCTAAAGTGCCCCATTTATACACCTTTTAAATACTTCTAAGGATGGTGACTCCACCACTGGCCTGGGCAGCTTCTTCCAGGGTAAACCTTGATAGGGAAGAAAATTTTCCCTAATATCCAACCTAAACCTCCCCTGGCACAATTTAAGGCCATTTCCCCGTGTTGTTTTGCTTCCTCCTCAGGAGGAGACTGATACTCACCTCTCTAAAACATTCTTTCAGACATTTTAAAGAGGGAGACTATCTTTCCTGGACCTCCTTTTCTCCAAGCTAAACAACCCCAGTTCTCTCAGCCACTCTTCATAAGACTTGTGCTGTAGACCCCTCACCAGCTTCTCTGCCCTTCTTTGAACACACTCCAGCATCTGGACATATTGTAATGAAGGGCCCAAAACTGGACCCGGTATTTGAGGTGCAGCCTCACCAGTGCTGAGTACATGGGGACAGTTACTCCTCTAGTCCATCTGGTCACACTCTTTCTGAGACAAGGTTGGCCCTCTTGGCCACCTGAGCACTCTGATGGCTCATATTCAGCTGGCTGTCAGCCAATACTCTGGGGTCCATTCCCACCCAGTAGCTTTCTTACCCCTCTTCCCCGGGCTTGTACAGTTGCATGGGGTTGTTGTGACCCAAGTGCAGGATCTGGCACTTGGCCTTGAACGTCACACAAATTACTTTGGCCCATTGATCCACCTTGTCTAGATCCCTTGTCTCCTTTATAATACAGCTATAAAGATTGGCAGTATCATGTGCTTTGGTACAGGAAAATTTTCAGCTTCACTGGAGCTACTCGCACAGTTAAAAATATATGTATTTCTCCTGTTGGAAAAAGAAAGGGGGGAGGGGGGGAAACCCCCAGCAGTCCTGTAAAATCTTGTAGGGGAATTTCAATATGTTTTATGGCTATCAAACATTTTAGAGGTTCGTTACTGGATTGGTATTGTACTGTATAGAGAAGCTTCTTGGTGAAATCATTCCTAAAGATGGGGTGAAATGTCATTTCTGTCCTGTGACAGAGCTGTACGTCTCTTGCCTCAGGGTACCTGTAGCTGCTTCTGTACTGTGGAGGAGTGATTGATACATGTACCAGTGTGAGATGTCACAACCATGTCATCCTAAACCCTGAAAGTCAAGTGATAAAACTTGTTTCTCCATCATGACCCTGCATTTGTGACAATTTCCTTTTGCTGAACCTTTTTTGCAGAGATGAGGACACAGTGTTTTTACAAGGTCATGAACACCAGCCTCAATAATTGTTTCTTCTCTCTGGACTATTTCCACAGTTTTCTCATTCAATTTCATTAGCTTGGGAACGAGGGGAAGAAGTAAGACAGGTTGTAGAGTATACTAGCAAGTTTCAGGATAAGGCAGACAATTGTAGTTCTAACTCAACTCCACATGTAACATCTTGAATTAGAGAGCTCACACACCTTGAGGTGACGTAGAGGAATTTATTGTGCCACAACACATGCTGCCCAGCTCAGCAGAGGAGGAGTTAGAAAGGTAAATACACAAAAAAATCCCAGAAACACCCAAACCATACACAGAGGAACAAAGTTTGAAAATTAACTCTGTGAACATTTTCAAAATCTACATGCTTTTACAAGGAGTGTGAAGAAACCAAATTTCAATTTAATGCTTAGCTTTGTTTTTTTTTTTTTTTAAGAGATGAATACACAAATTGGCTCTTTGTTCTGTATTCCCATAAGACATGTTGCACACGCTTTGAGATCTCACAGCACTTTGGGAACTTTTTTTTTTTTTTAGAGAAGAATACACAAATTGGCTCTGTGTTCTGTATTCCCATGGGAAGTGTTGCACATGCTTTGAGATCTCACAGCACTTTGGGAACTGACAGCAGTAGGGAAGAAGAGATTTGGCGTTTGATGAAGGGGGGAAAAAAATGAAACTCAGATGGAGAAGTAAATTGAGGATTGTAGTAATGTTATAAAACCAAAGAAATCAGAGAGATGATCACACTTTTTCATATCTTACAATGGCAATTTCGACTTCTAAACGCCAAAGATGTCAATTAAAGTATTCTTCAAAGATGGACAAAGAGAGAATTCCCCCAGGCTCTGGTCTATCTAAAGTCACCTTTCAGATAGCTACAGTACTTCTTCATAGTCAGGTGTTGCTTACAGACCACAGCAATCACAGAACCTCCCCTGAGGCAAATTTGGCAAAACCAAAAGGAATTCTTTGTTTTCTTTCTCCTTGAAAAGTAACAAGAGTAGAGTGTTTATAGCAAGGAAAATTCAGGTTAAGTATTAGGTGCAAAAATACTGTCAGGGCTGTGATAAATAATGAGATATTGACAGGACAAGCTGTGGACTTCCCAAAATGGGAGATTATGAACAGGTTATGCAAACATCTCTTAGGAATGACAGGAACAACTGAATTTACTTCAAAGCAGGCAGAAAAATGGTATGATTTTTGGCCCTCCCAGCCATATAGTTCTATATTTCTTAGTCATTGGGGTAAAATAGGCAACTATCTGAGAAGTTAAAGGCCAGCACGAGCAATATAATTTATTCTTAAGCACTGTCCTTCCTTGTGTCTTTTATTCATCCTCTGCTACCAGCCAAACTTCTTGACAGTCCAGGACCACCTCCTTTAGCATTTAATCTCCATGAAGAGCCTCTCTCTGCCTCATTTCCTGCAGAGGAGGAAAACATTAAAAGAGAAGATTTGTTCTCAAGTGTTGTTACAAAGGTAACACACAAGCCATACAACTTATATGAGGCTTCTGGCATCTTCCTAACTGTCTTGGCTTTTGACCAAAACCAAATACACTTTTTTGTAGTATAGAGGTATATCATCATTTCTTTTGGTTCCCTTCAAAGCTTGATAGATACAGCTACTGCATCATGAATTCATTTAATAACCATTTACCTTTAGTGTTATATCTTCATTTTTTTTTGCCTGTGCAAAAGCAGATTCTTCTTTTTAAGACAGTTTTTGAATCTTGGTCACTCATCCATCAAATCTTAGGTGTTCTGTATTGCAGTATTCCCCTCATAGCCTCAATGTCTTGATTAACTGCATTGGGAATGTAGGAAGTAGACTTCTGTACTTTGCAATATATTTAAATTAATGATTTATAGTATATGGTGTGATAAGTGGTAAGAGTAAGTTTGTATTGGAGAATTAGCAAGTGTCATAGTTTGACAGTTTAAGGGTTTTAGATGTTGGTTTAAGTTACCACTCTGAAAGCAAGTTCCTTAAATAGACTTGTGTGTCCAACAATTATTTGCCATCTCAATATGCTTATTCTCCCTTGAACATTGCTTGTTTAATGTTATTTTCTTCTGTGGGGCTACCTGAATGAGTAAAAAATTCTCACATGAGCAAGTTCTGTGTCCCAGATGGTATTCAGCCATACCTGCAGCCTTAACAGCCTACAAATTATTCTCTTGGCAGTATTGCTGGACTTCCCTTTTTTCATTGCATACTTTCAAAGGGAAAAAGAGGGAGGCTGTGATTTGACAGTTCTGGATTCTTTAAGCATCTCTCCCTCAATCTCCTCCTGTGGCTTCAGAAAAGATTTGCTCCTCAGTTTCTGCCTTTATACAACAGTGACACTGGTATTGATGCAGAAGAGTTTTGTGGTAAAGTATTTCCCAGTCTTAGAATGGGAGAGATTAGATCAAATCTATGTCACTAACTATAGATGAGCTAGAAGGCAAAGATTAATTTCACGTAAGCTGTTCTATATAAAAATTAACTCTGTGCATTGGGTGCGTGAAGGGAGAAGGAAAACAAGAGTTTCCATTCAGAACTGTGTAAAAATAAGTAGTTTTTTTCCCCAAAACAACATTGAGGTCTTCTAAATTTATTGTTCCAGATTTACTACAATGGTTAGAAGTAGTGCACAATCTTTAAACCACACTTAGTGTTCACAAATTGTCTGAGTGCATGGTATATCATGCCAACACTTACACTCTTTTACTGCAGCACTTTAAGGCTAGGACCAAGCTATATTTCAGAGGAGTTAAAAAAAAAAAAAAAAGGCTTGTGATTTCATCACTCTCCAAGTAGTATGGTAGCAATACTCATAGGGGGCATATTGACTCAGTACATACAGGTATCCAGCCCTAAATCACTACCTGTATGGCTGGTAAGGGAGCAGTACCTGTGGGCTGCATTGTAAAGCAATGGCATGCCTGACTGCACATCACTAAACCTGTGAATTCAGTGCATAGAGTCTGGGGGTTTTACCACTAATTCAGAAAGACTACCAACTACAGAAGGAGTTCAGCCTTGAAGGTGGGCAGTTGCCTGATCAGTGTGTAAAATCACAACTAAGCAAAAGAGAATACTACTTTTGTTTTCAGGGTATTTTGTTTGGGTTTTCCTATTTGCCTGCTCTATATACCAGCAAATCTGATCTCATTCTTTCTGTGAAGCCATTCTTCCCTGCAAACATTCTCTGACTACTTGCAGATTTTTTTGTGAACAATTCATCAAGGAAAAGATGTCAAATGAATGTGACTTTGTAGCTAAAGCTGTGTGAAAGTCAGCAGGTTTGGTTCAATGGGATGTGTGCGTGCACTCTGTTTTGGTTTTGGTTGGCATGGATTCATGCCTTCTGAGCTACAGGTTCAGACAAGTCAAAACCCACTCCAAATCCCCCCCATTTACTCTCACTTCATGCTGAAACCACCATAAACACTCAACTCCTACATTTGAAAATAAAAAGACATGACTCACCCCTACTTTCTTCCAACTTTATGCCATTTCTAACTCCACTGATTTCAGCATCCGCCTGATTTCAGAGAACTTAAACTGACATAAAATGATAGAACATTGAATCAGATCCCTCAGGCTTAAGAGATGTATTGCAACGATATCTGTTCACTGACCTTTGTGAAATAAATATGGAGATTTCAGTTCCATTCCTATTTGCAGCACATAGTCAGCACTGGAGCCACCATCGTTAACCCATCTCTCTGCAGGGCAAGAGCTCTGCAGAAATAGAGTCCTTTACTCCATTAGGACAAGTGTAAGAGTGTAATATGTCTTGGGAGGAGAGGGCATCTCTGGGGTCATCAAATACTGCATTCTGCATCCATATCACACACACATAAAAATCTGTTTTATGCATTGAAAGTCTTCCTCTTAAAGAGGTAGGTTTTTGTTCCTTCTTGCTTGACAATAATCCTCTTCAGCTATCAGGTTGGGCAGTGAAAAGCTTCTGCCACGGCCATAGTGAATGGCTTTAGTTTGTTGTTTTGGGTTTTCTTTTCACCTTTCAGCACTTTGATATGGAATAATAAAATATTCAGACTGAATGAGTGTTTCACAAATTGCAGGATAACCCTGCCAGTAGAACTGTCCATGCATTGGGAGCTACGTGAGCACTTAAAAAGTGAAATGGTTTTGTCCCTTCAACAGCTTCCTCTTAGAAATTTTATTCCTCTCCTACCCCTGGGTCCTGATGGTGGCCTTTCTTTACTCTCTCTAAGCAGTTTTGTGACCTGGGCATGCCCCTCTTATCATGTAAAGACCCTAATTACAATCATTTGTTGATTACTTCAAAACAAAGTTATTTCTATAATCTTTTTGGATTAATGGCAATTTAAAAGAAGTAGTAAACAAATTGCAAATTCTTTCTCAAACAATGCTTCAGGCAACTGTGATGTCTGTACCAACACAAAGCATCACAATGTAAAAAACTGAGATATAGTTTGGACTTTCTTTATAAAACCTACTTGATATCTTTATGGATCAATAAATAGTTTTATTTTTCCTCCTTAAGCAAAACTTGATGAAAACATATTTTAACTGGAATTTTTCCAAACATTTTTGAAAGATTACCTGCTTTGAAAAATACTTTGAAGTTTACTGATGAAAAGCACACCAGGTAGTAGCTGCATATTAT
>NW_008602063.1:0-19941 GCF_000691845.1 Merops nubicus
CCTGCCCTCCAGAACACCACGCTTAGGAGGTCTTAAAGAGTGCAGTTAGAGCATGGGGAAATGAGCTGTTAATGAAATGCTGCTGATCAAGCTCACTCCATTTGTTGTGACCTTTCTGAAGCAGGCCTCTTTTTAAAGTTCCAATAGTCCTAACGCTGTGGGTTGAAGTATTTTTTTACAAGAAACACCAAACACCTGTGTGTCCAGTGAAGACTTTACAGAGGACACCTGAGCAATGGGAATATTCCATATCTACATGTTTGAGCTGTACTAAAATGTGACTCACTCGGACCCACAAAGTATGAGAGAGGTATTAAAGACTAACAAAATTAAAGTTCAGAACATTATACATTTTCCTGCTTGTACTTCAGAAACTGCCTTCAGAGAGAAATGAAGTCCCTATGTCAAATATTTTAAAATAAAAAACCTTTTGATTATAACTCTGTTATGATTCATTAGGCACTCACTCTGTCTGTCAAAGGAGCTCTACAATAATAAGGTTTTATTTTACTTTTTGAAGTCTTTCTTGTTGTATTAGTGATTTAATCCTTTCACCTTATCTCTTTGTGAAGCAGTTGAAGATTTTCCAGTTGTTTAAAGTGACCAGCGAGGAGCAGAATTCAGTTTGTGATCAGCCTCAGAGACAACAAGGGCCAACAAAGGGAAATGGGAAATTAACACTTTATGTTGTCACAGAAGTTTCACATTTACTCCTAAATTTTTCACACCTTATCAAACTCCTTTTCTCATTTCAGCAGAACGAATACCAACGTGCTGCAGTCAGGGAGGGACGTGCTCCTGCTGCCCCTCCCCTACAGCAGCTCCCTGCAGGGGGATCTGCCCGTGTCCAGGAGAGGTGAGTGGAAACCACCAAACCCACCTCTGCCTCCCAGACCCCCCTGTGAGACCTCACGGCCTCTGTCCCAGGGGCAGTGAAGAAAGTGGAGAACCAGGGCAGCAGCACAGGCCAGACAAAGCCAAAAAGAGTCAGTAAAGTTGTGTGAGAGCTTTGGGAGATCTCTTCCCACAGCCCACGCTTCCAGAGACAAACTCAAATACCAGAAAATGATTTTTGAGATGTAAGAAAGAGGCAGCGATTACACACTTTGAGAGACAAAGCTTTTGGCAAGGGAGACCCAGATGTAGACACCAACCACACACCACTTTTCGTGCTTGTAGAACTGGCAAGAGCTTTTTGGACAACCTCTGCCTACAGCTGCAGCTCCAAACCACGACCAAGGGGCCTCTGCAGCTCAGCTGGAGCCTCCAGCACTTCTGAGATACTCAGGCTGGATGGGGCTGGTACCAACTAGAGAACCACAGCCACAGGCCTGGAACAGGTCTGCTGGTGCAAGGCTGTGACCTTCTGCAGCCAGCACAGGGGGTCCTCCTGCTGGCACCCCGACCTCCAAAGCCAGGGGACAGCTCAGAGACTCAGGGACAGGCAAAGCTCTGGCACTGGACACGTGCTGGAGCAAACAGGGAGGAAAAAACCCCAAGAGATCACCAGAGAGAGAACTAACTATTGCCACAGACTGCCTCACGTGAAAATTTTGCATCGAGGTGACTTATTTTCAGGCTAATTACAACTGGATTTTACAATTTTAAAATACAGGTTTCATAACAAACCAAAAGCAGTTCTGTGTTTTAAAGTGTTAAACCACCACGGCCCTTTCAAACTGAGCCTTCCAAAAGCAGCAAGGGCTTGGAAAAAAGACACTTCACCCTGGATATTGGCAACTAATGCAGAACTCTCTTTGTTTAAGAGATGAACAAAGAGCTCTCCTGGTTGCAAAACCCCTCCCAAGAGCCAGCTGCTAATGAACCTAACGGGACCTTCTCAAAGGTGAGGAGACACAAAGCACCTCATGGCAGCTGTCCAGGGCAGGTTCTCTCCTGCCCCTTCTTGCCCACGACCAGAGGGAGTTTGGGACCTGCCCACGGGGCTCTACCCACGGAGCTTGTCCAGTCCCAGCTCTGCAGCCTGTCCAGCACGTCACACACCAACCCCAGACCTGGCACTGCAAGGGCAAGCACAGCCTGGAACAGCTGCCAGGCACTCCTCCACCTCTGCTCCAGCACTACAGCAAGCAATTAGATCAAGAAATTCAAGAGGAGGGTTCTAAAAAGACATATATGTGCCCATATTTTGTCTATGTATTTACAGCACTTATATTTTGGAATCAAAGTTCCAGCTTCCTTTGAAAAGTCACTATAAATGTTTATAAGGAGAAAAAACCATTCTGAATTTATAGTCCAGTTCACCTAAAATACTGTTTTGCTCCATGTTTGGGTGTTCAGAAGGAGCAGATCATCCATGAAAGAGACACTTCTAGAGGATGGTGTCACACCCACATCCTTGGGGTGCCCTGCATCCCCAAGGGCACCTGGGGGGACAAAGGGCTGGGGAAACAGTCAGATCATGCTGGGGGGACACCAGCAATGGGCTAACCACAGCCAGGCAGGGCAGGGTGTGGGTGTGCTGTTCTAGAGCCCTGTTCTCACCTCCCAGCCCCAACTCTCTTCCATGAATTTTGTGTGGATGTTCAATACCAATGAACGATTATAAAAATCCACATTTCTTTGAGGACACTGCTGTGGATAAAATTAACATGAGAAAAGCACACACACATCCCCTTGGTGCCATTTCTCTACTCAATTAGAAGTTCACCCTACACTAGTTCTTTTTCTCAGCTGTAATTTGGAGTAAGATGGTCCATAGTAACCATTTTTTCCCTTTGGTAGCTAGTTTCCTCTTTCCTGACCTACAGCACCAACCAAATCCCTGCAGGAGCAAACAGCATCCACCCTCAAGTGTCACAGGTTCACCTCAGACTATTTTAGGTCAGGTAAGAGCACATAAAAGGAAGTTGACATTTAAAAAGATGACACAGCCCAAAACAAAGCCCTAACATTTGTTAAGACCAAGGCCATAAAACTGAAGATAACGTTAATAGGTAATTTGGCAACAAATCTTTTTAGAATCAGTGTTGCTCTTTTTGGAAAGGAGCTGTGTGTTGTTATAGGTCAGATATTCAGGAAACTCCCCATTGCCCCAGTGGAAAGGGCAGCACGGGCAGTCACAGGCAGCCCTGACCCCCAGACCTGCTGCTCCTCCTGAAGATCTGCTGTTCTACAACCCTGGGCTGGGGTTCCCCTCTCCAGGAGTGCCCAGAGGAGAGCACAGGCAGTGGCACCACTGCTGCCTGCAGAGTGACAGGAACAGCACGATGGTGTTTAAATGGGGCATCCTGCTTCAGCAGCACCAACGTCTCCACGTGAAACAGTCTCTGAGAGATCACAGACACCCACACCAGACGGCTGAAATTTGGAAGAAAATAAGAATCAGGAAATCAGGAAATTACAGATGTGGCAGAGAAACCAAACCAGCAGAGAAACCAGGCAAACTGCACAGCAAGTTTACAAAAGGCCAACCAGTGAAGAGAGCAGGGCCTGAGAGCTGCACCACCAACTGCACCAGGGCCAGGGGGGCTTCTGGGGCACCTGCTGCTACACAGAACCAGGGGCACAGCGAGATACCACACCTACCAATCTCACCAGACACCAGCACCACAGCCTGGGCTTTTGAGAAACCAGGGTGGGGGGAAAATACTACTACTAATAATAATGAAAACTCTCCATTTGAATTTTGGGCTTGGGAATTGTTGCAGCTCCAGCTGCTGTGGTTCTGGAGCCCCAGATGTTCGCCGTGGAGCCCATCACGCTGCACTCACAGGCACATTTACTGAGAGTGGTTCATGGGTGACAGGCTCTGAAAACCTTTAGACACAGCAGACGCCCAAAATGCTGAATCTTGCCTTAGGAAGCAATGCATTAAGAACACACAGAAACCAAAACCATCAGAGGAAGCCACTGTATAGAAGACAGAATTACTATTAAGTAACGCAAAGACCCCGTACACAAAAATGATGGGACTAATCCAGAGCCTGTCACAACTGTGAGCTCAGTTTTAATGTGGAAACCATTTAAAAGATGTCAGAGCTGAGACAAGGACAGAGGAGTTACACCACTGGCTCTTCCCAGACACCTGCTCGAGCCAGATTCTGACCACCAACCAAAGAGAGTAACATGGAAACAGAACAGTCCCAGCAAATGGAACTGCAGTCCAGCCTCCACCAAGATGATGCTGTGCAATGTGAGACAGAGGCATTGTGTAGGATACTGCATTAAATACTTTCCAGACCAACAGCAAATACCCCCATCCTAAGGAGAGGGTGTAGAAATGGAACTAGACCTATAGAGTAATTGAATTATTTCCTTCAGGAGTCAGCTGTAGCTCCAGTTAACTCCCCATGGTTAAACAGGTCAGTAGAACTGAGGGGGAGCACAGAGTATGCTCCACTTCCAAGAAAATGGGAAGTAAAGAACACTGGGAAGAATACAGGAGATGCCCAGACAGATGAAGAACAGGCATTAGAAATGCAAAGTAAAACTCTGGCATCTGTAACTGTAAGAGCTTTAAACACAAATAATTTTTCCAGTGATTAAAAAGAAAAAAGAGAGAGAGAGAGAGAGAGAGAGAGAGAGAGGGAACCTTCCTGCAATGGTTCACTCATTCCTTGCCATACATTTTACCAATATTTTGTTGTTTCATACCATTACAAAACATGCAGCAGCAGCCTCCCTACCATACCTACTTACAGCTACTGGAAACTTCAGGATTTTAAAATATCATCTCAACACAGGAGCATCTTGATTTTGCTCAGCATGGAGGGTTTATGCACAGAATTATTCCTAGTGATGGAAAGCTGGAAGTCCATTGAAAAGTAAGAATTTTACTTTATAAGATCCTAAACCATAAAAGTTCCTATTGATGCCACGAAGTGGAAGTTCCTAACAGCAGAGGTTCCAGGATTACTGTGTGGGTCTCTGTCCCTGGGAGTTTGATACAGAGAGTTCTAAGGAACTCCACAGCCTCATCTGGTTTTACAGCATGTGACCACGTCACTTGGATGTTGCCATACAGTCAACAGTTAACTGGAACACAGACATCTCTCAGACTTTTCTATTCTGTCACTATCTATACATCACCCTGTGGGTGACTTAGGAACCCCAACACCTTGCCCTTTTTTCACTGCTGCAGTAGAAGACTCTTCCAGCACAGCTCCATCACAGAAGATACTGCACCATCAGGTGCTGCCCCTCCCAAGCTCTGTTAAACTACCAGTGAGACCCCAAAGGAATTTATCTTCAAAGGGTTCTTTTTCATGGTTTTTCTCCCCCCTGACTTTTCTCAGCTCTGCTTACAAGACTGTTGAGGACAGTGACACAGAAGGCCACATCCTCACAGGCTCCTCAAGGAGCTCTGTGGCCCAGCCAGCAGCACTCACTAATTACCTATCGGACTTAAGTTTACAGAACATGAAAACAAAGATCTGCTTCCCTGGCTGCTCTGCTTCTTCCCCACACAGTCTGCCAGACCAGCAGCAAGTGGTTCATGGCAGGTACCTCTGCTCAGCCCAGCGAGGGGCAGCTGGGCTCTGTGACACCTTCCCTCCTGCACTGACAGCTGCTGAGCAACCCAGGAGAGCTTCCAAAGCCAAACCAACCTCCCGACCACCACCAGTGGCTCTGCCCCCCGTGATGTGCCTTTCCCAGCCTTTAGTAAGACAACTGGAATCCTAAAACAAATTTAATGAAAATATTAAATACAGTTCAAGTACAGCAGAATATCTGGGCAAAGGGATTTGTGCCTCTGCTCTGGGTTCATTATTTGGACAGAAACACTAGCTCATGACTAAGTAGCAAGAAATGAGTAACAGGCTGACATAAACACATGGAGACATGCCAAAGCCCCCACAAAAAGGGACCAAATTAATTTAGCAGCAGGAACATGCCAAACGTGCTGGCGGGGTGTGTGGGGCCAGCTCTCAGCTTGGGCAGGTCCCTGGTGAGCAGGGAGTGAGGAGGGGGCGGTGGGAGGAGGACAGGAGAGGACAGGACAGGGTGAGAAGCCCATCCAAGGAGATCAGCAACACGTTTCCCTCCAGTTTAAGCCACCCCTGAGGAGCAGAGAAGCACTGCAGAACTACAGAAAGGAGCAGGTGTTGCCTCATGCAAACCATTCAATGGCAAGGTTGAGTTGGCTATTGCAAAACAAGCTCCAGGGCTGCAGGTTCACCTGCCCCTGCCCTGGCACTGCTGAGCCCCTGGCACGGGCACCACTGCAGTGCTGCACACTCTGCCACACTCCCTTCAAAACCCCACCTGCTGGGAACCCACCTCCCAACGTTTCAGTCAGGTGGCTTCCATAAACACAGAGACCATGCACTACTTTTGCAAGCATAAGGTGACCTGTAGTTTAGAGCAGATCTGTGGACTGGTTTGTTTCTAGTGCAAACAGCCTGTGATGTGAACTCCTTCCAATTTCCCAAACAGGAAAACCATGAGGAAAACTCCTGCAGGTACCTGTGAGGGACATCCAGCACAACTCACTGCTGCCAGCCACTGTAGCTTATCAGAGCTCGCCCAGAGAGCAAAGAAACCAGTGCAGGTGGCACAGAAAAGGCACTGGGAGCTGACAGGATGTCCTGCTGGCAGGAGCTCGTGTGGGAGGTAAGGTAACACCAGGAGAAACCTCTTTGGTGTGAGGGTGTCCAAGCCTGGAGCAGCTGCCCAGAGAGGCTGTGGAGTCTCCTGCTCTGGAGAGATCCCAAACCCACCTGGCTGTGACCCTGGGCACCCTGCTGTGGGTGAGCTGCTGGAGCAGGGGGCTGGATGAGATGATCTCCAGAGGTCCCTTCCAACCTCTCCATGCTGGGATTTTGTAAAGCCACACAGCTGCTGAGGCTGCCACAGTCTGCTGGGGGCTGAGGCACAAGCAGGGACAGTCAGGGAAGTGTGACTGTCACCATCTCCTCTCCAAAGCAGGGATTTCCCTGCCTGCCAGCTCCAGGACTGTCCCGGCAGCACAAGTGTGGGCTAGAAGAAATTCCAGAGTAAACTGTGTGGAATAGGAAAAGAAACTAATGCTCAAGCTGAGGCTCCACAAGTCAGTCTGGAAAACGTTGTTAGAGAGTGCCCTGACATGGTGAGAACTGTACCAGCACAGCATGTACTCCAGAAGCTGATTTGGGACTGCTTAGTTGCTCACTTTGTCAGCCTTTTGAAGGACACAGAAAACAGTGCAACTGATACAGCCTCTAAAGCTGCTGGGAAATTCATTGTTGTTTTGGTTTTTATCCCTAAACTAATGGCTACAGTACATAGTTGACTTTGTGTCAAAATACATGCCTTCTACATGCCACGGTGTGTTACCCATCATTTAAAAGCCATGGGGATGTGGTGCTGAGGGACATGGTTTAGTGGTGACCTGGCAGTGCTGGGTTAAGGGTTGAACTTGATCTGAAAGGTCCTTTCCAGTCTAAATGACTCTGTGCCTGCCAGCCCAGAGAGCAGCTTTGTTTCCAGAGACTCACATCATGCCACTCTGGGTGGTTCCCCCACCACTGCTCCTTCCAAGGACAAGTCCTTCACCCTGCCTCCCTGTGCACAGCAGCCAGCAAGCAAAGCCTCTCCCTTTCTCTTAGGCTGGTCAAGGTTTAAAGTGCTATTAAAGTTTAAAATTTCCCATTCCTTTTCATCTAGCTCATATATGTCCCTTATAACATATGAAGAACAAATATGATGATGCCCATGGAGTAGGAAGCAACTGGGAGCAGAAGTGGGCAATGATGAATTTTGGCTCAGAGGGTGAACTGGACACCCAGCATCAACAAAGCACTTAAAGCAGTCTACTCTTTTATTTTCAGATTTACTTCTCCTGTGTAACATCTTTCCAAGTGTTCTGAACCAAAATAAAACTGCTACTTCAAAACCAAGTCAAATGTGTACATAATAAATTGGACTCTTCTGTAAATAGGATCCTGCCCTTCCCCGTTCTCAGCTCTGCTCTTGTTACAATTTCTGTTGTTAAAAAAATGTTGCCTGTGCCCATTCAGAGATAATGATAGCATTTATTGCCAGAGTTAATGTGGTACTTTTATTCCTTTGGCTATATGATCCTGAACACAGATTGTTCATGTTACTGGTAGGAAAGATAAATAACAAACCTAAGGAGGCCTGCAGACACTACCACAGCATTTCACTCACTACATTCTCCGTGAGGAAAGTAAAAACTGAAGCAGAACAAGGCCAGCACTATATGCTTCTGGTTAATTTAGAATTAATCCTAATTGTAGCCCCACGTGTGTTCACCTGAAAGCCAGAAATGATTTAATCTCAAATTCTAGGGCTGCAGAGACATCTCCCACACGTAGCACATGGAAAGCTGTGCCTGCAGCTCAGGCACCTTTCAAAAGGTCTGTCAGTGATTTCACTCTGCTTTGGTAACCTGAACAGCTCCACAAGTCAGTGGTCACAGGATACCTGGAAACAACAACTGCTCACAGTTATCCTCCCTCCAAAAGGAGGGACACCCCCTCTCAGGAGCCTGTCTCACAGCCAGGACTCACCAGCAAGGTGAGGTATGCTCCACTTAAAAGAACACCCAGCCACTGCCCTCTGTTGCAATTCCATTTTATCACATGCCCAAAAGGTGTCTCCTCATGGTTTGACACAAGCCAACATTTCAACAAGTAAATTCAACCCAGACTCTGCAAGCAAAACAAGATCTCCCCCATTTCCTTGTCCTCAAAGAAACAAAAAGCTCATCAGAAACCCAGGCACCTCCAGAGACCCAGGAGTTGTTTTCACTGAAGGTTTCCTCACTGAAACTCTTCTCCCCTCCAGGACAAGCCAGAATTACCAGTATGCCCCATGTCCCGAGGGCCTCTACAAAAGCAGACAGCACTCTGACTCTACCACACAACCTAAACCACCTTCTCCCCCCAGGTGCTCCTCAGAGAGAACTTACCTCCATCTGGCTGCCCCTCACCTCGACTCCTGCCCAGCAGCCTTGCAGGAGCTCCCAGTGCCTCCCAGTGCCCCCAGTGGGCTCCCAGCATGTGCACACCACGGAGGGCAGCAACAGCCCCTGCAGGGCAGGCTGGGGAGGAGGCTGCAGGAGGTGACAGAGCTCTCTGCCAGCTGTTCCCCAGGGCTCACACTGCAGCATCTACCCCTTCTTGTCCTGACCCAGCTTTTCAACCAGCTGGAATGCAAAGAGGAGGAATCTGGACCGATGGTATCAGATGCAGATCAGCAAACTGTGGACAACACCCATCAGATCCTTAGTTAACAGCTGCTTTCAGTCCTGATGTCCCCATGCCCTTGGGTGAATGCTTGGGGGAGAAAAAATCCTCTTCCCTGGAGATGCCTGCACTGGCCTGGGGAGCCACAGCTCCAGCCTGTACCTCTGCCACTGAGCTGGGGTCTCACGCTGGGCAAGGTCTTCACAGGAATGTCCCTGTGGGTTGCAGCCTCCATCCTGGACTGACCATTCCTGCATGGGAAAATGACCCCAGTTTTATGCATTATTTGTAGAATGCTCCCCTCTCAGGAGGCTGCACACAAGACATGATAGCTTCCTAACAGCTCCTACATAACGACGAGAAAAATCGCCCGTGGGAAGAGGAAACTTCTAAATGATCCGATTAAAAATGACAATTCCCTTTCCTCCAAGGGTAAGGAACACAAACAGTCTCATCTCCTTGGTTTCAGCACAACCAAAATACTATGGAAATTAAATATGGGTGCTCTTATTGGATAATCTCTGTGCAATACCTTCTGGCCTGCCCAAGGGAGTTTACGGCCAGCTCAGAGTCACTCTCCCAGATGACCTTCTACAATGCCTGGTGTTTAGCTAAAATTTGGCAGGGTTACAGCAGAAGTAAAGCCAGTCTGATTCCTCTGATATTGCTGCATTTACAGCACAGACCACAGCAAAACCACCTTTCCCCTGCTGTGGGGGAGGCCAGGAATACCTGATAAAACTATAGCAAGAGTGGACAATAGGCAGTTCAAGTGTACCCCCGTTCCCCTGGCTTACTGCATTTATTGAGGGGAGATCAGTTCCTTTTTGAGGGTATTTTTGCCCTTTCTGGGACTTACAGTGGTTCTGCAGCTGCCTGATTTGTCCAGCACTGCCCACTGTTACTGTATTGCTTCTGAACGCAGAGTGTTACCTGGTCATCCAAAGCATATTGGGGAGGGAAAGGGGAAATCAGGTTTTCCAGAAGTCTCAGCCAAAGCAGAGCATGTTCCCTCTTGAGGGGCTTTGGGTTCCTCCTTTTTGCCCCCCTAAACCAAGCAATACTTTGTCAGGCAAACAGCACCATGAGCCAAAAGAACGTTCAGTAGCTGAACGAGAGTCGCCGCAGGGTCTTCCAAAACCTCACTCCTCTCATAAAAACAAAAGAAAAACTCTTTTTAAGGGGGTCAGCTAGTGTGTGCAGCATTTCTCTGCCCAGGAGACCATCCCCTGAGGAGGAGGCTGTTTCCTCAGCTGTCAGCACGATGTCAGCAGGAGGCCCCCGTGGGTGCTGCCCCATCCCACCCACTTCAGGCTGCTGGGGTGGGTGAGCCCAGGCCAGGGCACCTCGGACACCACGAGGCTTTTGCTGAGTGTGCACACCAGCAGTTTTAGAGAGACACAACAGGTGGTGAGGTCTGAAGGGGTCTGAACCCGATGGCAAAAGCCCATCCTGCACACAAGGGCCAGGGCTGTGCTGACCTGCAAACCCTGCACAAGAGGAGCAGAGGATCCATCGCTCCCCACCTCTGACAGCCCAGCCACTCAGAAGCTGAGCAGTGGATGATGCCCTCAGGATATTCCCCATCCCATACGTTTCCTCCATACAATTCCCTCTGATGCAAGCCCAACATTCACCACAGAACCTTCTGCTATTGACTTTGCCCTTTCCTTTTCCTTTCCTGTATTCTTCTGGTGATGTGTTTCAGTTTGGCTGAGAGGTGAAGAGCCTGAGGTATTTGCCCCTCCTTTCCCAAAAAAGGCCAAAATCTCAAGTCAATAAAAGTTTCACCCCGTCCTAAAGCTTAAATACTTCAAGTGAGATAGGTAAAACCAAATCCAACCCCCAAAAAGTGATTTACAACGACGAATCAATGGGATTTTCAGTGGAAATCCACCCATCAGATATTGCTGTCCACTGACAGGCAGCTGGTGTGAACACACACACACTAAAAATTCCATGTAACCCTGGCTTAGCTAATTTACATCTACAGTTCCAACATCCCTTCTGTTATCTCTTGGCAAAGACAAGTTTCTTGGTTAATTTAACCCCATGACCACATTAAGACCTATTTTCTTTTACAAAAGATGGCACAGTACATACTCCTGAGTAGTACTATAAACCAGCAAAAGTGAAATGAAATCAGATGTAAAGAATGGGAAGCACACAGACATTTCTCTGCATATATACATTTATCCCAAAGTTAATACACTGTGAAAATCAGTCATTCAAAGCAAGTATTCACATCTCTATTAAAAGTCCCAAGGGCTGAAGTTTCATAAATAAATAAAATCATTAAAACCCCTTTCAACAGTAGTCCCTGAACACCAGTGTGAGATTTAGAGCAAAAAAAGGCCAGTGCAGCTTGGAAGGCACAGTAACCCCGTGAGATGAGACAGTTCTAAGAGTAACAGTGTGGTGGCAGTGGAGAACAGAGGTAATATTAGTTCTCTTGTGCTTCTAACAACTGCCATAAAATCATTGTAACAGAATTGTGGGTATTTCAGGCAAAACATTTGGTCAAACAGAGCGTTTGTCTATGGAATGCCTCGTGGTTTGTAACAATGTACGATAATGTGAGAGAAAGATACAGGCAAAGAAAACAAATACCCTCTAAACTTCAAAATATTTGTCCTTTAGCTGTTACTCTGTTTCACAGTTTAAAACGTCTATCAGTTGCTGTAAGAGAAAAACATCAAATATAGTCCCTAAACCAACCACAAATATTGATATCCTAGAGAAATCCAAATATTTTGCAGACTGAACCAACACCAAACAAGCAAAGTAAAGAACATCCTTTCACACGGAAATTATCTGGCAACAAAAAAAGAGAGCTGTGGAGCAGCATCATCAGGTGAAGCCCAAGTATCTTCTGCTCAGGAAACCTGGGTAGATTTAGTGGAATCAACTTCAAATTATTGAATTTCTACCCTGTGGTACTCTTACTCAAGGGGTCCTGGTCAGCTAACAGATTTTTACTGTTTAAATTCTTTCAAGTAATCTAGAGATCAAAGAGTTACATGTTTTCTGCAGCTTTCATTCCTTTCCCACCACTCTTCCCTTTGCCTTTTCACATCACAGCAACTGAAAAACTGTATTACACCAACCACTTGACAAGCTAAAACCCCTGTCAGTATGAAAACCCAAAGCCTTTACCAGGGGGATTGTACTGAAAAGCTAAAACAAGAGGACAGAAAAAGGTAAAGATCACATACAGAGGAAAAGAGAGTGGGAATCTGAACTTAGTGCTGAGGTATCAGGTGAGCAGCAACAGCACAGGGCAGTATCATAGAATCTGCCTCTGCTCTAAGTGAATCAACTGACTTTAAAGAAAAAAAACACAGTAATATTCCCAACAGCCCCTAGACCACATCTGAATGTCTTCACAAGTGAAATGCAGCTTTTTATTTAAAGCACAGAATACAGCTTTGAAGATATATAGGCTCCTTTAGGGAAAAATCAGAGTATGGTAAACTATTGAAACAATTAGAAAGCAATTAATGACCAGAATTATGAGGAAATAAAACACCCACCAGTGGAATTAATGAATGCTTATATTGGAAATATGAGAGCAAGAAACTCTGTAAGAAAAGCAAATCTCTGTGTCCCCATAACACAAGCTGTGTGATACTTTAAAAGCACTGTGTCCTTGGCATTTGCTTATTTTAAGCAAAACACCCAGATCTCAGGAATATTGAGTCACCTGTTCTTGCAGGTGAGTGGAAGAGGTTTATTGAATTGCCAGCCTTGCATTCAGTAACCCCAACAGGACAGCTCCACCCCCCAGAGGGAACCACCCACTTGATTCACATTAAGTGCTGAAACCAAGTCCAGGAAAACCATTCCTGATGTGTCAGGGGAAAGCACTGATGAGCTGCTCTCAGAAGGATAAATTTATGAGGTATTTTGAGAATGAGTATTTCCCCCTTACCCTCTGAACCACAAATCTTAATTTAAATGAGCTGAAGCTCACTAACAAGGCTACTAATTCATGTACTTAGAGTCTGAGTGATTGATAAATCATTCACCTCCACAGGGAAATATGGCACTGTTTTAAAAGAAGGATGAGGATCTCTACCTGACACAAATACAAAACATGCACAACTCCCTGTTTCCTCCTACAACGTCACAGCCCAAAGAGTGGGAAAACGAAGCACTGTGTCTGTGGTATGAGCAGAACACTCATAAATCCAAATTATTCAAACAAGTTGCGTGTCACTTTTTGGAAAGGCTAAAAAGGAAAGAGAAAGTGCAGCTGATTCAGCAGTGTCCCTACCAGAACTGCAAGTCACTGTGAACACTGGGAAGGGCTCCCCTGGAGAAGAGATGCACTGAAATCACTCCTCCTCCAAAATCAGGACTTAAAATAACTATAATTACAGTGTCCCTTGGTCAAAACATGGAGTTAATGCTACCAAAAGGAAATCAGGCCAATCAAGCCCAACAATCCAAATTTTTTTGAAACAATAAAGTGTGTGGAGAAAAAAAAACACAATAAAAAAGTCGATAGAAGTGAATTTGCTGTGTTGCAAATACTGAAATATTTTAAGCACAACAAGATTTAGCAAGAAGCCATCTGAGCCCACCTCCATCCTCCTCCTCGGCCGAGCAGGGCACCAAGGGAAGAACCTGCCAAGAGGGAAAGGAAGCCCTTGGGCAGGATGACCTCAGCAGCAGTTTTCCCAGCCAGCCCACACAGATTTCCACTGCTGGCACACTCGGGAGGCAGCACGCTCTGTGGGGTGCTGGTGGGAGGAGCAGGGGGTGCCAGGAGAAGCCTTGGGAGGGCGCGTTCCCCGGCCCGGCTGCCTGCGTGGGGCTGCAGCACAAGCTGCTTTCCTGCAAGCAAGCTCTGCTAATGGGAATCCAGTTTATTTATTTATTCAGAAGCAGATGGCATCCTCTCAAGACGTTATGCAGAACATGACACACAAAACAAGTATTTTCATCGGAGCATATTTTTTCTAATCAACTCCCTGCTATTCAGCATTAAATGACAAACAAAAATCGAGTCTCCAGAGCCTGGTAATACCCCAGGCTAACTCAGGATAGAGCAGCCAGTGATGAAATGTAATGACTTGTCATACACTGGAGTGCAGACTGCATGACCTCAGTGTCTTTTGACTTCAACGTTATATAAAAAACCAAAACATTCCAACTGTGGGGGAAAAAAAAACTTTACAAATTGCAGCCTCCCCACTGACGAGCACGTTGGACAGACAGACCCCATGACCTGTGGTTAGTCAGAAGTGCCTAATGCAGCTTCTTGGATTTATATGAAGGAAAACAAGAGGCAAGAAACCCTGCCATAGAGTGTGTTAAACTGAAAGAGGGAAATTTAGACTGGAGAGAAGGGAGAAATTTTTTTATACTGAGGGTGTTGAGCCCCTGGCCCAGGCTGCCCAGAGAGGTGGTCACTGCCCCATCCCTGGAACCATCCCAGGGGAGGTTGGACCAAGCTCTGAGCACCCTGCTCTAGCTGCAGATGTCCCTGCTCCCTGCAGAGGTTGGACTGGGTGCCCTTTGAAGGCCCTTCCCACCCAGGCCAGGCTGTGGTTCTGTGCTAGCCATGCTGCCAAGCCATTGCTGTGCTGCAGGACTCTGTACAACATCCCTGATAGCTTTCATATGATGTTTTCATGCAATTCCTCCCGAATCACAGCCTTTAATCTCCACTCCCTGCAAAGCCCAAGCAACCACTACAAAGTCTTGTGGCAGGGTATCATGGTAAAGAAAACGTTATCACTAGGTGCACACAAAGCAGAATTTGGAAGGAAGGAAGGAAGGAGCAAATGCTGCCCTCCCCTGACCCTTCCTCCTCCACAGCTCCGTTCTGAGACCCCCATGTGCCACCTTTTACAGACACCACAGGGCTTCCTTTTAACAGGGAGCTCCAAGTGTGGTGATGTCCAAAGGTTCACTCAGCTGCTCCACTGTTTGTGCCCTGAAAGGGCCATTTCTAAAGACACCCCCAACCTAATTGACCACACAGGACCCAACAAAGCAAACACAGGGCACCAGCGACAAGCACAGACTCACCAGCTTCCACCAACAGTAATCAAAGATGCAGTTTGCTTTTTGTATGAAATTTTAAATATTTAAAATGGGTTTTCAAGCCAGTTGCCTACACATGCACAGAAGGTAAAAATAGATGATACTCCACAGAATGCAGAATCCTCTGTTGTCCCACATATTCAGAAATTAAAGCAGAAAATCACAAAACACACAGGACATTGTTTGAAATACCCATTATTGCCATACTAAAGTGTTCCTGCTGGGACTAATATAAGAAAAAACTCTCTATCCTTGAATTCTGTGGTGAAAGGGTGTTTGTGGCCCTGCACTGCCACAAACACACCTCCACACAGCCACCAGCTCTCAGAGGAGCCCCAGCAGGATATTCTTTCTGTATGCTGAACAGTATTTTTATATCACCTATGTCAATAAAATGCTCTGGCTGGTAAAACACAAGTTAGCTTTGCATTTACAGGTGGTTTCAGCTCATCCCCAACTCTCTCAAAAGTGCTCACTGAATTCCAGTTCTGCCCAGAAAACCAAGGGGTGAGGGGTGAATACAGCCCAACAAATGTGTACACTCTGGAGGGGGGTTTGAACAGACTATCCCAAAATAAAAAAAAAGTTGAATGAAAATCAGTATTCTTCACTTAAAGCATCAGAATTTTGTTTTGTTTTCCAAACTGACTGTTTCACACAGCTCCCTAAGCATTTTTTGAAGGATGTTGTACATGGATCTAGAGTAGAGAAGGGTGCTCCACAGTAAGGAGCTCAGCAGGAGCCAGAGCTGAGCTCCACCTTCTCCCTGCTCCTCCAGTGCCCATGCTGCTATCTGAACAGGGCAGCAATCAGAGGCTCTGAACACCTGCACAGCATAAAAGTAACTTCATAAATAACAGCTGAGGGAATTGTTCCCTAAATAATAATGGCTAACAATGCAGGAAGAGGTCTAAAATTTTTGGGTATGTCACAAAACGTTTCCTTACTTCTAAAGCCAAAGAGAACTTACATTCTTTGTAAAATTTGACCATACCTATAAATACAGTTTATTCCCATCATCCTTATGAATGCCCACAATACTTTTAAAGGGTCATTATCTCTTCATCCCTTGGACTCAAATATGTTTTGGCAAACAGTTCTCAGGCAGGACTAAATGGAAGCCCTATCAGGAGCTATTACCTTTCCATTTTGACTTGGACACCCTTTGATGTCTTTAGATGTCCCCATGTCTTATTCATTGGATTCCACAATAGAAATTTCCAACTACATCAGTCATTATTTCACTGCCTCTATAATTTGTTTTGTTCTCTGAAATCTTTTCAGTATTCCCTTCAGATACATGTTTTTTTATGATGATGATGATTTGATATCCTCTTTGTTCCCCTCCTGCCAGCCTTCATCACTGCTTGGTGCAGACTGTCCAACCCTGCATACACCTGAAGTCCACTGGGACACCCCTCAGGTGGACTACTCTGAGAAGGCAGTTTCCCCACTGCCTGCTGTCCTAGCTCAACCTAAAAACAATGGAGCAATCCAAGCTGAGAGCTGAGGGCCAGCAGTGCCAGCACCTGGAGGACTCTGCACCAGCCAACACATCTGATCCACGGACTCATCGTACACCAAGCTCAGCTAGAGACAGAGGAACCTGGAGAGCTTCTCTGCCTGGTGTCAGGCCAGACCTTGGGGGTTCTGCCTTTAGCAGTGTTCAGATATTCCTCTCTGCATCCCAGGCTGAAACTCTGCTTAGGAGCCAGCAAGGAAAAGGACTGGTTCAAGTCATCTCCCTGCTGTTCAGCACTTTGCTCAGCCTCCCACCTCAGACACGTCCCCTGAAGTTTCTGTTTCCTTAAGGAATGAAGAACCAAGTGCTACTCTGCAAGCTCTTTGCTGCTCACTGCATTATTTTTTTAAAGATCACTAATAAACATAAATAAACACAGATCCTATTACAGAATCTTATGACATGCCACTGTTAACCTCCTGACTCAACCACAATGAACCATGAAGCATACTCTGTTCTCCATCCCCCCAGCCAGCTTCTCAACAGCCTTCTGAAGCACAGCTACGTATTTTCTTCAGTCACCTCTTTGAAGAAGTATTTTCAAGGAAAATAAATGACAATCTGTGCTTCTTTATCCATCTTCCACTGCGATGTGCAAACAGCTCTTAATACAACAGTAAGATGTTCCCTCTCCTCCTCTTGTTCTACATCAAATCTTAGAAATTCCCATTTTTCAGATGTGTTCAAATATAGAATATTCTAGTTCAAAGCACAAGTGTTTATGATTTGGCCTATTTTCTTAGAGGCATCTAAAATATAATAAACTTTAAAGCATTTTAAATACTTACTATATAAAAGGTAAAAGCTTTTTTTAATGTATTCTAAGATTGCAAAATTAAGAAAACTATTACTAGAGCAGAATTAACTGATAATTTCTGATCTAATGCATGTTAATGTGTGTTCTTAAAAACATTTACAATATGAATGGTATGTACAGCAGCTAAGTTAGACATTTTTGGTCTGAAAAATTGCATGCAGTATCACAAATGTGTGGCTTCTGTGTTTACTGCCTTTTAAATAAAAGAACAGTGGCCAAGAAAGGGCAAAGAAGCTGGTGAAGGGTCTGGAGAACGGGACCCAGTGCTGAGGACATGGTTCAGTGGGGACCTGGCAGTGCTGGGGAATGGTTGGACTTGAGGATCTTGAAGGTTTCTTCCAGCCAGAACCACTCTATGGTTCTACAGCCCTTTGTCAGCTGCTCTGCTCTTCCCTTGTGACTCTGGAGAGTGGCCTGAGTGGTACCAGTGACACTGGGCTGTTGCCAGGTGAAGCCCAACACCCAGGCACATACAGGGGGAGAGAAGAAAGGAACTGGTAGAATTTGGGAGGCAATGGGGTGAGCTCCCCTCACCCTTAGGCACAGGGAGCAGCTGAGCTCCTGTCAGCTCACTGAGAACCTACATGTCTCCCTGTTCCAGCTGCCTCCACCAGCACTTCTGGGCTTGCTTAGCTCCTGCTGAGACTAAAGCTATCAGACACTTACCCAAACAACAGACACTATTTTCCTTGGGTCTTAGAGTGGATTTTTGGTTTGCCAAATTTGTGCTGTAATCCCATAAGCCGCTTTGAGTAAGGGAGAGACCAGGTAACTAACAGAACTTAAGTCCAGTCCATTTTTTTCCTGATGCCTGGCTTTTCTTTTGGTGCTAATACCATTGTTTTGAGATAAACCCAGCACCATTATCCAACTGAAAAATCCACAGACACCCCTGTTCTGTGTCAGGTAATCTGCTGGAAGCTTCTGTGCCTGGCCAGGCAGCCTGCTGCTGCTCATCTGCCCAACGAGTGAGGAGTTCACCACAGTTCCTGCATCTCTTCTCTCCCCACACACCAGCCACCAGCCTCATTCTACCCACCACAACACCTGCAGCTAGAGGGACTTCTCTTCCTCATCTTACACTCAGAGCTCTGCTCACCCTTGTGCCCAACACCTCCCTTCTCCTGGCAGTTATTCTCCTTTACACCACACATCAGATGTTGGTAGCAGAATACAAACTGCAGCAGCTAGAGTGACCCAGGAGAACCCCAAGCCTAAAACATTTGAAATAACATTTCAAAGCTATTTTTTAAGTTCACTTTTAATGAAGGAGGTTTTCAACCCCTTTAAAGGTATCTGTTGTTAGACATGAGGCCATTTTTTGTCTCCCCTAGTTTTGAGTAATTATGCATGAACATCTTTTCCCCATTTCAGCTCCTTGCTGCTGTTTCTCTGTTTCATAAATCCATTCCAGGACTGCTTCCATTAACTTTTAGGAACAGCTGATGATCTCCAAAACCACAGCAGTGTTCAGTCAGTGACCCATTCCCACTCCTTCCACGGATCACCTAGACTCCTGTGGAGGGTATTACCACTCCACCAACTCTGTTTCCAAGGCCAAGTCTTTACAAATATGAATATTCAACACAATGGGTTTCTTTCTTAAAAACTTATATTTTGGGTAGCAGATAGATTTTAGTGTGCTGAAACCACCATTTCCCAGAGCAAACACTGTTGTTATTTTATTCCCCTGGTGCCTCTGTGTATTTGTTCAAATATTTGCCTGTTGCCCTTTTCTGAGGCTGCAGAAACTTTGGAACAAGAACTGCATCGTGGCAGTTTGTGTCATTAAAAGCAGGACTAGGTGCTACAATAATACTATTATTTCCTAGTAATTGCAGTCATGGGATTTCCCTGTGCATGCAAGGTTTTTTTTTCCCTGGGGTGTGCTTTTAATAAGAATTTTAAATTAAAAATTGGAAAAAAAAAAAAAAAAAGCAAACAACCAACCAAGGCTGGGAAAACAAAGAACAGACTAAACCCTGAAGAGTTTCACCATCCTGATTTAGGACTAATCAACCAGCATCAGTCACACAATTCAAAAGCAGCCGTAGCAATAATCTCAAACTTAGAAACACTGTTTTCATATTCAAATTTGAAATTATTTTTCCAATATTACCTTAAAAGAAAAATCAAGATCAGCTTTAACTTAAAAACCCATCTAAAAATTTATTCAAGTGTAAGGTGTTTTTCTAGACTCTTTCAAAAATTATGCTTCCCAACAAATCATTTCTGTTTTGACTAACTGGGTTTTTCCAATAAAAATGTTGTGATAAAAAAATTCCTAAAGCAGCTCAAGTAAAAAGAGTTATTTTTCAGAACAGGCTTTTGTCTTCCTGACAGCATCTTCCATGTGGAAGCAGGAACTCTAAAACCTAACAGAAGGTGTATGTGGA